>NW_023995159.1:0-140876 GCF_015586225.1 Lucilia sericata | reverse complement strand
AACTGAACTAGAACTGAACTAGAACTGAACTAGAACTGAACTAGAACTGACTAGAACTGAACTAGAACTGAACTAGAACTGAACTAGAACTGAACTAGAACTGAACTAGAACTGAACTAGAACTGAACTGAACTAGAACTGAACTAGAACTGAACTGAACTAGAACTGAACTAGAACTGAACTAGAACTGAACTAGAACTGAACTAGAACTGAACTAGAACTGAACTAGAACTGAACTGAACTAGAACTGAACTAGAACTGAACTAGAACTGAACTAGAACTGAACTAGAACTGAACTAGAACTGAACTAGAACTGAACTAGAACTGAACTAGAACTGAACTAGAACTGAACTAGAACTGAACTAGAACTGAACTAGAACTGAACTAGAACTGAACTAGAACTGAACTAGAACTGAACTAGAACTGAACTAGAACTGAACTAGAGCTGAACTAGAACTGAACTAGAGCTGAACTAGAAGTGAACTAGAACTGAACTAGAACTAAACTAGAACTGTACTAGAACTGAACTAGAACTGAATTAGAACTAGAACTAAACCAGAACTAAAAATCTCTGCAAAACTTACTATTTCAATGTATTTAAACAAATCCCATTAAAAACACTAAATTACTCAGAAAATTTCTCTTGAATTTATTATTTATCATAATTTCTTGACGCCAAAAGTACTTAAGTTCATCTTCGTTTATATAGAATACAATTTGTAAACCTGTAAACTTTTCTACAACTATCTACTACAAAATATGACAAATTGCTTTTTAGTCATCTCTTATCTCGCAAAAAGGAAAAAATACACATATCAAAAATAGAACAAACAGAAGCGGGTAATTTAAAGATTTGGAAAAAAAACACGGTCACCTCAATGTGTTCTTTTTTTGCAATATTATTGTTATTGTAATTTATCCATATCACATTCTATTGTTAACTGATTTATGGAAAAAATTATATGCACACACTTTTCTAGGTCTGTTTTATTTGTAATTTTTTTAATGTTCATTTTATCTTCTCATCATCTACTAAGTGCAAATAAATGATTGTTAATTATATAGACTTGTTTACAGTGTGAATTGTGTGATGAATAGTATGAGATTAAAGAATTGCTGAAAACAGATTTCATATTCAAATGTTTTTTTTTAATAACGGGACAAATAATGTTATTTGAAACAAATGCTCAACAATTAGAAATTAAACTTTCATTTACCAGATGTTGCATATTGACCACATACAAAACAGACTTACCCGTGTTTAAATGGAATTAGCACACTAATCTTTAGCCTCTTATAAAATTACCCATAAAATATGCTGCATATTTTATGACATAATATTTTTCTAAATTTTATTATCAAATGTCAACCAAATAAACTGTGATTAGCCCAAATCTCATTTAGTTTGAGCATTGTAACTTTGTATTGATATTTAGTTTAGTATTTTCAATATTATTTTTTAGTTTGTCTCATTAAATTATCATACAAAACCCCATATGTCTTTGATTTCTTTTATGTTTATATACTTCAATAAGTTTAAAAAAAAAGACATGCAAAGTCAACTTGCAATTGTTAAACTGTGGCATTACGGGTTTCGAACATGTTCTACACTAAATTTATTTGTAGGCATGTTTGTTAATCAAGTATGCAAACTTGTGACTCGTATTCAGTGTAAAACCGCAAGATCAGCATTATTGGGGTTTAATATTCTTCACGTTTGGATGGAAATTTTACAAAAATATATAATACAAAGAAACTAAAAATAAGATACGTAACCTTTATGTATCAAAAGAGTATGTAAGTATGTTGTGTTTACATACTTGATGTATGAGTAGTTTACTCCACTTAAGTAGAATTAACATACAGATCAAGAATAATGGAATTTGTCTGGGTCGGAGAAGATTTTTTTCTCGCGATATTCCTATTTTTAGAAAAATATTTAAGTTACATTTATAGTTGTGATAAGTTTGGTTCTAGATCAGTTCTGATTCGGTAACAATTGAGTTCAGTTCAAGTTCAGTTCTAGTTCAGTTCTAGTTCAGTTCTAGTTCAGTTCTAGTTCAGTTCTAGTTCAGTTCTAGTTCAGTTCTAGTTCAGTTCTAGTTCAGTTCTAGTTCAGTTCTAGTTCAGTTCTAGTTCAGTTCTAGTTCAGTTCTAGTTCAGTTCTAGTTCAGTTCTAGTTCAGTTCTAGTCAGTTCAGTTCTTCTAGTTCAGTTCTAGTTCAGTTTTAGTTCAGTTCTAGTTCAGTTCTCGTCCAGTTCTAGTTCAGTTCTAGTCAGTTCTAGTTCAGTTCTAGTTCAGTTCTAGTTCAGTTCTAGTTCAGTTCTAGTTCAGTTCTAGTTCAGTTCTAGTTCAGTTCTAGTTCAGTTTTAGTTCAGTTCTATTTCAGTTCTAGTTCAGTTCTAGTTCAATTCTAGTTCAGTTCTAGTTCAGTTCTAGTTCAGTTCTAGTTCAGTTCTAGTTCAGTTCTAGTTCAGTAGTTCAGTTCTAGTTCAGTTCTAGTTCAGTTCTAGTTCAGTTCTAGTTCAGTTCTAGTTCAGTTCTAGTTCAGTTCTAGTTCAGTTCTAGTTCAGTAGTTCAGTTAGTTCAGTTCTAGTTCAGTTCTAGTTCAGTTCTAGTTCAGTTCTAGTTCAGTTTAGTTCAGTCTAGTTCAGTTCTAGTTCAGTTCTAGTTCAGTTCTAGTTCAGTTCTAGTTCAGTTCTAGTTCAGTTCTAGTTCAGTTCTAGTTCAGTTCTAGTTCAGTTCTAGTTCAGTTCTAGTTCAGTTCTAGTTCAGTTCTAGTTCAGTTTAGTTTCTAGTCAGTTCTAGTTCAGTTCTAGTTCAGTTCTAGTTCAGTTCTAGTTCAGTTCTAGTTCAGTTCTAGTTCAGTTCTAGTTCAGTCTAGTTCAGTTCTAGTTCGTCATTTCTAGTTCGTTTTCAGTTCTAGTTCAGTTCTAGTTCAGTTCTAGTTCAGTTCTTGTTCAGTTCTAGTTTAGTTCTAGTTCTAGTTCAGTTCAGTTCTAGTTCAGTTCTAGTTCAGTTCTAGTTCAGTTCTAGTTCCGTTCTAGTTCAGTTCTTGTTCAGTTCTAGTTCAATTCTAGTTCAGTTTTAGTTCAGTTCTAGTTCAGTTCAGTTCGTTCTAGTTCAGTTCTAGTTCAGTTCTAGTTCAGTTCTAGTTTCAGTTCTAGTTCAGTTCTAGTTCAGTTCTAGTTTCAGTTCTAGTTCAGTTCTAGTTCAGTTCTAGTTCAGTTCTAGTTCATTCTAGTTCAGTGCTAGTTCTCTAGTTCAGTTCTAGTTCAGTTCTAGTTCAGTTCTAGTTCAGTTCTAGTTCAGTTCCAGTTCATTCTAGTTCAGTTCTAGTTCAGTTCTAGTTCAGTTCTAGTTCAGTTCTAGTTCAGTTTTAGATCAGTTTCTAGTTCAGTTCCAGTTCCGTTCTAGTTCAGTCTAGTTCAGATTCTAGTTCAGTTCTAGTTCAGTTCTATAGTTCAGTTCTAGTTCGTTCTAGTTCAGTTCTAGTTCAGTTCTAGTTCAGTTCTAGTTCAGTTCTAGTTCAGTTCTAGTTCAGTTCTAGTTCAGTTCTAGTTTCAGTTTCTAGTTCAGTTCTAGTTCAGTTTCTAGTTCAGTAGTTTCTAGTAGTTCAGTTCTAGTTCCGTCTAGTTCAGTTTCTAGTTCAGTTTCTAGTTCAGTTCTAGTTCAGTTCTAGTTCAGTTCTAGTTCAGGTTCTAGTTCAGTTCTAGTTCAGTCGAGTTCAGTTCTAGTTTCAGTTCTAGTTCAGTTCTAGTTCAGTTCTAGTTCAGTTCTAGTTCAGTTCTAGTTCAGTTCTAGTTCAGTTCTAGTTCAGTTCTAGTTCAGTTCTAGTTCAGTTCTAGTTCAGTTCTAGTTCAGTTCTAGTTCAGTTCTAGTTCAGTTCTAGTTCAGTTCTAGTTCAGTTCTAGTTCAGTTCTTGTTCAGATCTAGTTTAGTTCTAGTTCTAGTTCAGTTCTAGTTCTAGTTCAGTTCTAGTTCAGTTCCTAGTTCAGTTCTAGTTCCGTTCTAGTTCAGTTCTTGTTCAGTTCTAGTTCAGTTCTAGTTCTAGTAGTCTAGTTCAGTTCTAGTTCAGTTCTAGTTCCGTTCTAGTTCAGTTCTAGTTCAGTTCTAGTTCAGTTCTAGTTCTAGTTCAGTTCTAGTTCAGTTCTAGTTCAGTTCTAGTTCAGTTCTAGTTCAGTTAATTTCTAGTTAAGTTTATGATATTTTTTATTTTAATTGTTTTATTGCTTTTATATAACCCTGAATACGTACATAAAAAATGGAATTTAACAGAATTTCAATCACAAATTGATTAATTAATTGAAAAAAAAAAAGAAAAAAACAATTAAATGTCATTTACAAAATACGCCCCAACTTTACAAAAAACTAAAATAGTTTTATGCCTACATAAGAAAATTGAAACATCTTTGCATATTCGTCTAACCAAGTAAATAGTGTAGCGGATAAATAGTGACAAAGTTTTTCAATTTCAATTGATCTTCGGCCTTTGATGGCATAAAACGAACCTAAAAGCATTGTACACAAGATGGATGGATGTTTTGGCATGGAAGTATTGGTATCTGTTTGTATTATTGAAAGAATGAATGAATGAAAATACAACAAAAATACATATTCCTAAACTAACTATCGGCAAATAAATATTAATTGAAGCATGTAGTAGATGAATGGCTGGAAATACATACGAGCGTATGAGTATCTATAGTAAAGTTTACTTATAAGAGATTTAAATATATTTTACATCAAAGCAACTGATGACCTACATTTCTTTCCCCCAATACACATCAGACAGCTCTAAGTTAAGATAAGAAAATATAATTTTTATGTACTTGAAAGTAAGTACTATAACTTTTAGAAAAATTTGGAAAACTTTTAATTGAATTTTAAATAATTGAAAAATGAACGATGCTATAAAATGGCAACAATAATAAAGTTTTCATGAATGAATGTGAAAGTTGACGTTTAAATAGAAAAAGGGAAATTTTGTTATTGCTCTAACTCGCTAAACAAATAGACAGACCACTGTACTTTCATCCTCGTGCAAAACCAGAACTTTTAGTGACATTTTAGCAAATGCATTCAGTCACTGTGTGCCACGATGAGTTATAGTGTGTACTTTGTTAAATGAACATCAGTTGTTTGAACATTTGATGTGTGTCGTACGTATATCAGAGTACAGTATTTATTTGTTTATTTCAATTTTATTTATTCAGCATCGGTTGTATGAAACAAATAGTGTTATCTTTTCTTTACAAAATTGATATCACTTTGTGTACTACTTTGGTTGCCATAAAAAGGCGGCAACTTATTTGTTTAGAAAAGAAAGAGTAATATGCGCGCTGTAGCAGTTCCAGTAGCAACTTCCCAAAACGCACACACATGTTTGCAAAATGATAGTAAAATAAAAAGTGTAATAGATAAAAATTGACATTATTTGAAAGAAAACAGTTAAGTCTATTTAAAACGAAAAGAAAGTATTTGTTGGAGAAAAACGAATTTTTAAATTTGTTTATTTATTTGAGCAAAAATATGAAACTGAAAAATTCTTTGACGGACTTTCCAGATATTTTCTCTCAAAAAATATTTTTTAACGATCAGTTTTTTATAAAACCTTTGAACGATCAGTTGTCTATGGAAAACTTTCGAACGATCATATTTCTATATTTTTGAGGATCCGCCTTCTATAGAAAACTCTTTAACGATCAGTTTTCTGTAGAACACTTTATAGCGATCAGTATTCTATAGAACAGTTTTCTATAGAAATTTTGTAAAGATCAGTTTTCTATAAAAAAAAAAAACTTTCGAACGATCAGTGTTCTATTGAAAGTTTCTAGATATTTTTTTTTAAATAATACTTTTTAACGATCAGTTTTTTATAAAACTTTCAACGATCAGTTTTTATATAAAACTTTTCAACGATCAGATTTTATATAAAAATTTCGAACGATCAGTTGTCTAAAGGAAACCTTCTAACGAGCAGTTGTCTATAGAAAACTCACTAACGATCACTTTTCTATAAAAAGCTTTGACGATCAGACTTCTATAGAAAACTTTTTAACGATCAGTTTTCTCCAGAAACATTTTTATATAGAAAGGGGTTCAGTTTTCTATAGACAACTTTTTAATGATCAATTTTCTATTGAAAGCTTTTAACGATCAGTTTTTTTATTAAAAACTTTTTTCGATCAGTTTTCAATAGAAACATTTTCATTGAATAATTTAACGATCAGTTTTATATAGAAAAATGTTCAACGATCACTTTCTATAGAAAACATTTTAAGGATGGGTTTCCAGAGAAAACTTTCTAAAAACTTTCCAAAGAAAACTTGTAAAACTTTTATATTTGTTTTCTATATAGAACATTTCATAGATCAGTTTTCCATAGAAAACTCTTCATATCATTCGATTTCCATAGAAATCTTTTCAACGATAATTTTTCTTTACAAAAACTTTTAAACGATCAGCTATTTTAATGAGCGTTTCATCGATCGATTTTTTTAATGAATATTTCTTTGATCAATTTTCTATTGAAACAAGTATATCGATCAGTTTGCTATTGAGACTTGTTCATCGATTAGTTTTCTATAGAAAGTGTTTCTGTAGACAATATTTAACAAATTTATTTTCTTACAGAAAACTTTTCATCTATCCTATTCTATAAAGTTACAACAATATATTAAAATTTAATTCCCACTAAATTTTATAAATTGACTGCATTTTTTTCCTTATAAAATCAAATAAAAAATCCAACTTAAATATTTAATAAAAAATCTAATTTAAATGTTAAATTTCTATTTGTTACGCTTCTAATGAAATCATTGACACATTAACTGAGGTATTTTTAAGTAGCTACTGAATTTTATAGTTTATGCGACTGTCAACACCGAATGACAAGGAATTGAGGCCATGGGATGGATGGTTGTTTGGTTTGGTTGGGTTGACTGCCTGGTTAGTATGTTCGGTTCATATACTTTAAATGGTTGGTGGATGTTACCGGCTTCATCTCTATGGTAGTGATGTGAGTCTATTGCTTATTTTTTTTTTCTTGCAGCGATTGGAATGTTGCTGCAACTAGTCTTTTCATTTGTAGTGGTTATAAATCATGTTTTCCTTAGAGACTAATGGTAGGAAAATACAAAATGAAGAGCTTTATGTTGGAAATGAAAAGCACAGTAAATCCAAAATTAAAAATAACTATTTTATGTATAGTCATAGATACAAACATATACATACATGGAGCAATATAAAAATGATAACATTTATGGTAACAACATGTACACTGCGCTGTAAACTATAAGTAGGCTTATAGTAAGCGTATGTATGTATAAGTATGTCTCAAAGGTAAATTGGCGAAGAAATATGGAAAAAAAAATCCATACAAATAGATTTCTTAGAAAATCTAGCACATTTTATTAAAAAACAAATGGTTAGAGTTTTCTATTTGCATTTTCCACAACCAAAGACCAGTCCGGCAGTACGAAGTACTATCCCAAGAATAACTAACGAAATGGTGAGTGGTAGAATGTCTGCTTTGATTTTTAAATGTGTCTGTTTGTTTCCATGTCTGTTCGTCCGACCGTCCGTTCGTCCGTCCTTCCATCCATCTTTGAGCTTTGAGTTTTTCTCCGCGTCCATTTAGCGAGCATAAAGTTTTTACTTAATGAAACGTGGTTAGTTGTGCTTAGTTGTTTGTTAGTTAGTTAGTTAGTTGGAGCACCTTTCGCAACAGGTTGTCAATCAATCTATGTCGTCGATTAACTAATGTTCCATGGCTCCATAAAAGAGTAATGGTTAACATTTACTCATCATATCTCTAATATTTATTCGCACATTTACTTCATGTGCAACATGATAACGTTGTGTTTATTTGTAATACATACAACATGGATTGCATTGCATCGCTGTTTGTATGTTTGAATATTTGTGTGTAAGTATGTAGGCAGCAGGCAAGCATTCTCACTAAACAAATCATAACAAATCGTTGTTCATACAATACTTAAGCACAAGGATTATACAGTGGGACATGTGGATGAAAATTGCGTATAAAATGTATTGCGGAAGTCACCTAAAACTAACTTTCTGGAAATATGTGTCGTTCATTTAATTGCCGAAGTATCACTTTTCTGAACTTCAGTTTTAGTAATTTCTAGTTCAGTTCTAGTTCAGTTCTAGTTCAGTTCTAGTTCTAGTTCAGTTCTAGTTCAGTTCTAGTTCAGTTCTAGTTCAGTTCTAGTTCAGTTCTAGTTCAGTTCTAGTTCAGTTCTAGTTCAGTTCTAGTTCAGTTCTAGTTCAGTTCTAGTTCAGTTCTAGTTCAGTTCTAGTTCAGTTCTAGTTCAGTTCTAGTTCAGTTCTAGTTCAGTTCTAGTTCAGTTCTAGTTCAGTTCTAGTTCAGTTCTAGTTCAGTTCTAGTTCTCTAGTTCAGTTCTAGTTCAGTTCTAGTTCAGTTCTAGTTCAGTTCTAGTTCAGTTCTAGTTCAGTTCTAGTTCAGTTCTAGTTCAGTTCTAGTTCAGTTTAGTTCAGTTCTAGTTCAGTTCTAGTTCAGTTCTAGTTCAGTTCTAGTTCAGTTTAGTTCAGTTCTAGTTCAGTTCTAGTTCAGTTCTAGTTCAGTTCTAGTTCAGTTCTAGTTCAGTTCTAGTTCAGTTCTAGTTCAGTTCTAGTTCAGTTCTAGGTTCAGTTCTAGTTCAGTTCTAGTTCAGTTCTAGTTCAGTTCTAGTTCAGTTCTAGTTCAGTTCTAGTTCAGTTCTAGTTCAGTTCTAGTTCAGTTAGTTCAGTCTAGTTCAGTTCTAGTTCAGTTCTAGTTCAGTTCTAGTTCAGTCTAGTTCAGTTCTAGTTCAGTTCTAGTTCAGTTCTAGTTCAGTTCTAGTTCAGTTCTAGTTCAGTTCTAGTTCAGTTCTAGTTCAGTTCTAGTTCAGTTCTAGTTCAGTTCTAGTTCAGTTCTAGTTCAGTTCTAGTTCAGTTCTAGTTCAGTTCTAGTTCAGTTCTAGTTCAGTTCTAGTTCAGTTCTAGTTCAGTTCTAGTTTCAGTTCTAGTTCAGTTCTAGTTCAGTTCTAGTTCAGTTCTAGTTCAGTTCTAGTTCAGTTCTAGTTCAGTTCTAGTTCAGTTCTAGTTCAGTTCTAGTTCAGTTCTAGTTCAGTTCTAGTTCAGTTCTAGTTCAGTTCTAGTTCAGTTCTAGTTCAGTTCTAGTTCAGTTCAGTTCAGTTCAGTTCTAGTTCAGTTCTAGTTCAGTTCTAGTTCAGTTCTAGTTCAGTTCTAGTTTAGTTCTAGTTTAGTTCTAGTTTAGTTCTAGTTCAGTTCTAGTTCAGTTCTAGTTCAGTTCTAGTTCAGTTCTAGTTCAGTTCTAGTTCAGTTCTAGTTCAGTTCTAGTTCAGTTCTAGTTCAGTTCTAGTTCAGTTCTAGTTCAGTTCTAGTTCAGTTCTAGTTCAGTTCTAGTTCAGTTCTAGTTCAGTTCTAGTTCAGTTCTAGTTCAGTTCTAGTTCAGTTCTAGTTCAGTTCTAGTTCAGTTCTAGTTCAGTTCTAGTTCAGTTCTAGTTCAGTTCTAGTTCAGTTCTAGTTCAGTTCTAGTTCAGTTCTAGTTCAGTTCTAGTTCAGTTCTAGTTCAGTTCTAATTCAGTTCTAGTTCAGTTCTAGTTCAGTTCTAGTTCAGTTCTAGTTCAGTTCTAGTTCAGTTCTAGTTCAGTTCTAGTTCAGTTCTAGTTCAGTTCTCGTTCAGTTCTCGTTCAGTTAGGAAATTCCATTTGATAGATGGCTGTTGGATGATGGTTCGATTGATCGAATCTTTTCCGATTACACAACGAAAGGCTACTGTTCAGTTCTAGTTTATGTTTAACTTATATATATATTAATTTTATCAACAAAAAGTTATCATTTTCATTTACACATTTGACACCACTGCTAAACTGCAGATATTGTCAACATTGACCCTGCCTTACTGGAAAAAAACACGTCAAAATAACACTGTTATCCAAAGATTTTTATTGACCCACCGTGCATGGTTAGCAATATGTTTACAACATATGAAATACAGACAAAAAAACAACAAAGATGAAATTTCACATCTATATGTTATCAAAGCGAAAAAAAACTACAATCAACAAAAAAAAAAAAAAGCTGAAAATTGAAAATAGTTGAACTGGACAAAATATGGTGAGACTTGCAATGAATCTATACAAACTGAGAAAAAACATAAATAAACATTCATCTAGACCATGAAATATTGTATTGGGATTTAAAAAAAAAAATCAGGCACACAGATCCACATATGTTTGTGTAAATATCAGCAACCATAAGTATGTATTTTTAAGTATACAAGTACTTAAACTCACAGTCCGAGGAGAAATCACTAAAAGCGATATAAAAGAAAGACGAGCATGTTTGGAAAAAGTTTTTTTACTGACATTGATATCCGCGGAAGCGTACTACATAAATGTTTAAAATGATTTCTTAACTTTTCTTCACAAAATAAAAACAAACATTACTCACTCACTGGTACTTTTTTTATTTTTAAACTCTTTTGTTTTTAAGTTTTTGGAAATTTTGATTTAAAAATAGCACTTGATGCATTTAATTATCTTGTTGGTGTTTTCTTTTCTTACAAGAAATATTTTAATGAAAGTGATCATTTGTCAATTAGCGCCACTAATTAAGGTTTGAGAAGCTGTTTAAAAACTAAAATCAACAAATACAAATTTTATTATTTTCTTAAAATGCAAATGTTAAATAAATAAATAAAACTGGCTGCCAGAGTGTGCGCATGCCGTTTTAAGTATTTAGGTACTTAATTTTTAGTTTTGTTGTATATTTTCTTAAAAAGACAAAAATGCGTGGGCCTATTTTTTTCAATTTTATTGCGGTGGTTGCATCAAACCGTAAGCAGCAACTTAAAACCTGTTCGTAAACATTTCTACACATATGGTTAGTTGTTTGCTGTTATGATGCTTGTTGTTGGTGTTTTTCATATTTCAAAAGAAAAAAATTTTATTTAAAAAATTTATAATAAACATCTAGATATACACTAGCTAAATGTATCTGCAATTTAACAAACGATGTCATGTAGATTTATGATTTTGGAAAAAAAAAACTTAAAAAAAACTACAACCAAAACGACAAAATTATTTTCTATGTTGTTTCAAAAAAAGGAGCGTAACGTAAAATGTTAATAGTGATACAATGTTGTCAAAAGATGTTAATGATAAATTATTTAAAATGTTGTGGTAATCATTACACAATTCGTTCACGAAACTAAAACCATAGGAAAACGCTTGATTGAACATTAAAACCGCTAATGTTGTCACCATTTCCGATGCACATACACATACATTTGTGCATATGTATGTATTTTATCACGATTGTACATATAGATTTTGTAAATTTTAAAGTAAATGAAATTTCACACATAAGCCTTTATTACATTGACATGTTTTCGGCACTTGATGATTGGAGAAATAGTAAAGTTAAGTTGTTAAATATTTCGTAAGATAGAGCTGCATGTGCATTTTTACTGATATTAAAATTTAAAAAAAATTATTTATTTTATAAATCTTATGAAAGTGTAAAAATATGCTAATTTTCATCATTTCCGGCAGTTGCTTAATAAACAAAATTATGAGTTTAGTCTAGTATAGTCTAGTCTATAGTCTAGTCTATAGTCTAGTCTATAGTCTAGTCTATAGTCTAGTCTTATAGTCTATAGTCTAGTCTATAGTCTAGTCTATAGTCTAGTCTATAGTCTAGTCTATAGTCTAGTCTATAGTCTAGTCTATAGTCTAGTCTATAGTCTAGTCTATAGTCTAGTCTATAGTCTAGTCTATAGTCTAGTCTATAGTCTAGTCTATAGTCTAGTCTATAGTCTAGTCTATAGTCTAGTCTATAGTCTAGTCTATAGTCTAGTCTATAGTCTAGTCTATAGTCTAGTCTATAGTCTAGTCTATAGTCTAGTCTATAGTCTAGTCTATAGTCTAGTCTATAGTCTAGTCTATAGTCTAGTCTATAGTCTAGTCTATAGTCTAGTCTATAGTCTAGTCTATAGTCTAGTCTATAGTCTAGTCTATAGTCTAGTCTATAGTCTAGTCTATAGTCTAGTCTATAGTCTAGTCTATAGTCTAGTCTATAGTCTCTAGTCTATCTAGTCTAGTCTATAGTCTAGTCTATAGTCTAGTCTATAGTCTAGTCTATAGTCTAGTATATAGTCTAGTCTATAGTCTAGTCTATAGTCTAGTCTATAGTCTAGTATATAGTCTAGTCTATAGTCTATAATAGTCTAGTCTATAGTCTAGTCTATAGTCTAGTCTATAGTCTAGTCTATAGTCTAGTCTATAGTCTAGTCTATAGTCTAGTCTATAGTCTAGTCTATAGTCTAGTCTATAGTCTAGTCTATAGTCTAGTCTATAGTCTAGTCTATAGTCTAGTCTATAGTCTAGTCTATAGTCTAGTCTATAGTCTAGTCTATAGTCTAGTCTATAGTCTAGTCTATAGTCTAGTCTATAGTCTAGTCTATAGTCTAGTCTATAGTCTAGTCTATAGTCTAGTCTATAGTCTAGTCTATAGTCTAGTCTATAGTCTAGTCTATAGTCTAGTCTATAGTCTAGTCTATAGTCTAGTCTATAGTCTAGTCTATAGTCTAGTCTATAGTCTAGTCTATAGTCTAGTCTATAGTCTAGTCTATAGTCTAGTCTATAGTCTAGTCTATAGTCTAGTCTATAGTCTAGTCTATAGTCTAGTCTATAGTCTAGTCTATCTAGTCTATAGTCTAGTCTATAGTCTAGTCTATAGTCTAATCTATAGTCTAGTCTATAGTCTAGTCTATAGTCTAGTCTATAGTCTAGTCTATAGTCTAGTCTATAGTCTAGTCTATAGTCTAGTCTATAGTCTAGTCTATAGTCTAGTCTATAGTCTGGTCTATAGTCTAGTCTATAGTCTGGTCTATAGTCTAGTCTATAGTATAGTCTATAGTCTAGTCTATAGTCTGGTCTATAGTCTAGTCTATAGTCTAGTCTATTTACGTTTTTAGCAATTACCCTTAGTATGGCGTATTGGTTATTTTAATGAATATTTGCTTTTTAGCAAAACCGCTTAATTGTCCACATCGTTTGCGGTAAAAAATATTAAAATTCATATTTTTTATATAATAAATTTACCACACAGTTAAAATTTGAACACTCTTCACCCTTTTGGTATAACCTCCAATACACCAGAGACCAGCCTCAATTATGTATAGAATGTCAATGATCTAAATTTCTAACCGTACGAAGTTGTTGTTGATTTTGTTTTGTTTTTTTGTTATAGATGGAACAGTAAAGAAATACGAACAAAATAGATGATGTTTTATGAAAATTTAGTTATATCGATTAGTTATGGCCAATACTAAATAAAAATTAATGATATTGAATTGCCAAAGGTATTGTTAAATTATGATTGCTTGTATTAGTTGCCAGTGGTATGAGTATGAATTTCTTGTCTGTCTGACTGCCAGTTTGACTTCGAAGATTTTTTGTATCTTAAGACGGGACGGAATGGCATGCCATAGGATGCCTGTGATATTGATTGTTGTTGTTGTAGTTTTTGCTGCTGTTTGGCTGGCTGGCTGCTGTGTTTAGTGTCTAACAGGTTATTGTGTAATAATCACTCTTGTCTCACTCAAGTAGAGAGACCAACTTAAATCTAGTATGAAGTCAAACTGGTTTATGTCGACAACGAACTTTAAGGCAATCCTCCATGATGATGGGGTACAAGATGGGGTTGTTGTTGAAAAAAAAATCGTCATGCTGCTACTAAATACTTCCAAAACAAGCGTGTTGCTAAAAATACATTATTATTTCATATTGGAAGATATTGGTTTTTTGTTCAATTTTAAACGTTTTTTTTTTTCAGGTTTAAGCTTCTTAAAGCCATTAAAAATGTATTGGGGTTAACGCAATTGCGAATGGGTGGTGGTTATTAATTCTATGACTAAACCATCATCGAACATTAATTGAACAATAAATCAAAATAAGGCAAAAAAATGAAGAAAATACTGTTAACTGAATAGCCGGCTGCCAGCACAGCGAAGGTGAAATTTTATGCAATTTTAAAACGTTTGCTAAAGATAATTTTCACACGCAAAGAAAATAACACACATGGCTTATAAAAAGGTGCTTAAATTTAAATGATGACAATATGACTTTTTAAATATTTTTTACTTAAAATATTTTAGAAAATTATTGTTATTTTTAAATGCTTTTTTAAGTAAAGATGCTTAAGGTCAAATTCAAACATTTTTGGAATTTTTTTAAAGAATACCTTTAGGAATTTCAAGTGACTCACTTTGAAGGAATGACTAATTTGATTAATTGTACAGAATAGGTAATGAATAATTCTGTCAAATGTTAATGATCAAAAACTTGTTAATGACTTCTAAAGAGTGAAAGGTTAATAAGGCGTTAAGTATTTGTTAACATTTTTAAATTTGTATCATACAAGACCGAAGAAATCAGTTTCATTCTACGAAATGTTAGTCGTAGATCCATAAAAAATGGATCTTTGGAAAACGATGTACTTTGTTTTTGACCTTTTTTCTAAAAGGAGTCAAGTTTTCGAAGCCAGTTTTCACAGTTCGAAACACACCGATCACAATCAAAAATCGCTTAGATATGATTTTTGATTCATTATCTTAAGACGTTTTTCTTAAATGATTTCAAGAATCACTTTTCAATGATAAATCTCTTATAGAACACTATTCTATGATAAGTATTCTATAGAAAGGAACAATCGTTAGTGATCAATATTCCTTAGAAAATCATCACACAAGATCAGTTCCCTATGGCTAAATAAGATTTCAATAACTTTAAGAAAACATTTCTTTGGTGCAGCTATCTTAAAGATCGTCGATCGTTATATTGTTTTCTTCAGAAACATTAATTTTTCTATGAAGAGCTTTGCTAAGATCGCTTTTCTATTGACAACATTTCAATGATAAACTTTTTATAGAACATTTTTTAACAATAAGTATTCGACAGAAAACGATTACGATTAGTATTCTATGATCAGTTTTCTTATCAAAAATTATCATCAAACACTCTTTAGTTTTCTACAGAAAACTTTTCAAATGTAATTTTTTATGGGAAACTTTTAAAGGATCATTTTTCTATAGATCATTTTTCAATGATCAATATTCTAAAGAAAACGATCACACAAGATTAGCTTCCTAGGGACAACAGCTTTAAGAAAATATTTCGTTGATCAGAAGAAAGGATTCTTTAAGCTCTTTTTAGATTTCTTCCGAAAATTTTAATCGATCAGTTATCTTATTCACGGATCACTTTTCTATAGATAACTTTTCAACGATAATTTTTCTATAGAACATTTTTCAATGATCAATATTCTAAAGAAAACTATAACACAAGATCAGCTTCCTAGAGCCAGCTACTTTAAGAAAACATTTCGTTGATCAGCTTTAGCAATATTATCGTTAAGCTCTTTTTAGCTTTCTTTGGGAAATTTTGGTCGATCAGTTATCTTTAGAAACGGATGTTCTAAAGAAAAATGTTCACGGATCACTTTTATATAGATAACTTTTCCACGATCAACTTTTTATAGAACTTTTTCCAATGATCAATATTCTAAATAAAACGATCAGACAAGATCAGCTTTCTAGGGACAACAACTTTAAGAAAACATTTCGTTGATCGAATTTTTAAGATTGTCGTTAATCGCCTTTTAGTTTTCTTTAGAAAATATTCATCGATCAGTTATCTTGATGTTCTACAGAAAACTTATAAAAGATCACTTTTCTATAGAAAACATTTCAACGATGATCTTTTTATGGAAAATATTGAAATGATCAATATTCTAAATAAAACGATCAGACAAGATCAGCTTTCTAGGGACAACAACTTTAAGAAAACATTTCGTTGATCGAATTTTTAAGATTATCGTTAATCGCCTTTTAGTTTTCTTCAGAAAATATTCATCGATCAGTTATCTTGATGTTTTACAGAAAATTTATCAAAGATCACTTTTCTATAGAAAACATTTCAACGATCATCTTTCTATGGAAAATGTTGAAATGATCAATATTCTACAGAAAACGACCACACAAGATCAGCTTCCTAGGGACAACAACTTTAAGGAAACATTTCTTTGATCAGCTTTAGAAAGAGCTTGTGGTTAAGTTCTTTTTAGTTTTCTTCAGAAAAGTTTAATCGATCAGTTATCTTTAGAAACGGATGTTCTAAAGAAAAATTTTCACGGATCACTTTTCTATGGATAACTTTTCAACGATCAACTTTCTAAAGAACTTTTCTTCTATAATCAATATTCGATTGAAAATTATCACACAAGATCAGCTTTCTAAGGACAATAACTTTATGAAACAATTCGTTGATCAGCTATTTTTTGAAAGATTATCCTACAGAAACATTTTCAAAGATCACTTTTCTATAAATAACTTTTCAACGATCAACTTTCCATGGAAAACATTTCGTTGATCAGCTGTTTATGAAATATTGTCGTCAATAGCTTTTTAATTCTACAGAAAACTTTTGAAGGATTACTTCCCATTAGAAAACATTCAACGATCAGCATTATATAGAACATTTTTCAACACGATCAGTATTCTATAAAAAAAATTAATAACACACTATTAGTTTCTTATGGAAAAATCTTTTTTCAATAACTTGGACACAATAAGACAATGGAATAACATGATCTTATATAATTTTTTTAAGCTCTAAACTATAAGTTAAGATCACAAAGCTGAAAGCTTTTTAATTATAAAATCTCAATTTTCATTAACGAAAACCTATTTAAAACAAATAATAATTAAAACATTAAACAGTTACTCACCAAAAAAGTCTTCCCAACGCTCCGAATCATCCGATTCTATATCCATTGTATATCTATTTTAATAACTACGGTTATTCACAGATAAAGTTGTATATTGTTTTATTTACAATAGTATTATTTATTGTAGGTTTTATTATTTAATATCGCCCTCTCACTTGCCTTTCTATTTCTTTGTAATAATTTGTTTTTGTTGTTATTATTATATTAATATATAAGTTATATATCCATATAGTATATATATTCTTTGTTGTTATTTATTATAATGCACTATTAATATTAGTATGACAAATAGGGTGTCATTATTTATTCATTAATTTATTTATTTGTTTAATACACTTTCAATACAAACAATACTTAATCATTTGTTTAGACCCCGTTTCTTTTCTTGGCTTTTTTTCTAAACTTTTCTTTTATTTAGTTTTCATTTTATAAAAAAAGTTAATTTAGCATAAGATTAATGTTGTTATTTAAATTAAATTTTCTTTATTAAGCATTTATGCATGTATATATGTATGTCTCTTTTCATGACTGATCTTTATTAATGTGAAACTCTTCTGCTTTTTTTGCACTGCAAATATATTATAAAGAAAAAAAATTATATAAAGAAAACGTTTAATATTAAAACTAGATAAATCAGCAGTTTATATACAACACATTTTATTAAAGTTATATATTCCCGCTATATGCCCTTCATTATAAAATAATACAATTTTTTTGCATTTTTTTAAATACTTGCTCAAGTATCAAGAGTATCTCAACAAGTCATCGACCATCATCGTTGTATTTATTATTGTAGGAATTTAAACTCAGTTGTGAAAAAAAACAAAAAAGCTCAAAAGCACGCAGTTTAGTTCTATAACGTTAATGGAAAATCTGGGCTGGTTTACGAGTCATCGACCATTATTTCAGCTGTTGGTAGTAAAAACATATTTTTGCCGTAATTTCAGACTAACAGTGGTTTAGATGGTCACAAAAAACTGTTCAAATATATCTTTTATATAGAAAAACTTCTCAAGGATCTGTTTTCTATAGAAAACTTTTTAACGATCAATTTTCTATAGAAAACTTTTAATGATCAGTTTTCTATAGAAAACTTTTTAACGATTAGTTTTCTATAGAAAACTTTTTAACGATCAGTTTTCTTTATGAAACTTATTAACGATCAGTTTTCTATAGAAAACTTTTCAACGATCAGTTTTGTGTAGGAAGCGACCAGTTTTCTATAGAAAACATTTTAACGATCAATTTTCTATAGAAAACTTTTTATTGATCAGTTTTGTATAGAAAAGTTTTCAACGATATGTTCTCTATAGAAAACTTTTCAACTATCAGTTTTCTATATAAAACTTTTCAACGATCAGATTTCTAGAGACAACTTTTTAACGATTTTGTTTTCTATAGAAAACTTTTCAACGAATGTAGTAAACTTTTTAACGGTCAGTTTTCTATAGAAAACTTTTTAACGATCAGTTTTCTATAGTAAACTTTTTAATGATCAGTTTTGTATAGACAACTTTTTAACGATCAGTTTTCTATAGAAAACTTTTAAACGATCTGTTTTCTATAGAAAACTCTTTAACGATCAGTTTTCTACAGAACACTTTTCAAAGATCAGTTTTCTATAGAAAACTTTTCAAAGATCAGTTTTCTATAGAAAACTTTTCAACGATCAGTTTTCTATAGAAAACTTTTCAACGATCAGTTTTCTATAGAAAACTTTTCAACGATCAGTTTTCTATAGAAAACTTTTCAATGATCAGTTTTCTATAGAAAACTTTTTAACGATCAGTTTTGTATAGAAAACTTTTTAACGATCAGTTTTGTATAGAAAACTTTTTAACGATCACTTTTCTACAGAAAACTTTTTAACGATCTGTTTTGTATAGAAAAGTTTTTAACGATCTGTTCTCTATAGAAAACTTTTCAATTATCAGTTTTCTATAGAAAACTTTTCAACGATCAGTTTTCTATAGAAAACTTTTCAACGATCAGTTTTGTATATGAAACTTTTTAACGTTCAATTTTCCATAGAAAACTTTTTAACGATCAGTTTCTACAGAAACTTTTTAACGATCAGTTTTGTACAGAAAAGTTTTCAACGATCTGATCTCTATAGAAAGCTTTTCAACTTTTCATCGATCACTTCTCTATAGAAAACTTTTCAACGTTCAGTTTTATATAGAAAACTTTTCAACGATCAGTTTTCTATAGAAAATCTTTTATCGTTCAGTTTTCTATATAAAACTTTTATCGTTCAGTTTTCCATAGAAAACCTTTTATTGATCAGTTTTCTATAGAAATCATTTCATAGATCAGTTTTCAATAGAAACCTTTTCATCGATCAGTTTTCTATATTTCCTTGATCAGTGTTCTTTAGACAACATTTCATAGATCAGTTCCTTTAAAAATCCTCTCATTGATCTGTTCTCTTTCCAAAAATATTCCACTAGAAAACTTTTCATCTCATAGTTTTGCAAATAAATTTAGTCCTCCCTAAAGATCAATTACAATGAAAAGATTGTAAAAAATTGCAGTCGCAAACCACTATGATCAACATAGAGAGCAAAACAACCAACAATAACTATAAAAGGCGCAAAAGGAAAATGATCGTTGTAGAATTTATCATTGTTGGGTTTTGAACATTTATGTTGTTTGTTGTCAAGATAAGATACCGAAAAAAATACTTGTACAAAAAAAAAAAGAAAACAATTAAAAATTCAGCACAAATTCTTTACCAACTTTTATAGCTCTTAGCACACACATTTAGAAAACAAATTTCTTTACTTTAAGCAATATTTTTTTTTTTGCACATTCATTTAGGGTTCATTACTAAGATAAAGAAGGGTTTTGATTATTAATATTATTATCTTATCAGTTTGAAAATAACAAAACAAATAAAAAACTAAAAAAAAACAATTTTAAAGTAACTATAAACTGCAAGAGTTAAATGTTTATAAAAACAATTTTATATTGTTTATTTTTCACTTGTTACTATTTTTAAATTTTTATTCATATTTACATAGATTTTTACAATTTTGATTTTTTTTACAAGTATTTTCATGAATTTTGTTCTTCGCTTTCGATTACAACTTTTACATTTATATGATTTTTTATTATAATCTACACGGGAAGTGTGCCTATAAATAAAGATATTTATTATAAACTTAGTGAATAATGTTGTTGGGAGACATTTAATTCTTAGAAAGCTTTCTTACTCATCCAAACTTTATATTTTGGCGTTACTTTTTTTTGATTATGTGTATTTTGCTTTTTTCCTGTTTATAAATATGTTTTATTGAAATACGAAATTAATTTCAATCAACGGGTATTTTGAAGAATAAATCCATGCAACTAAATTTGTATGATACACATGAACTGTTGCACAAGTGTTGTCAATGTAGTTTGGGTGAAGAAAAAACGCTTGTTTATAAGTATAGGTAAAAAAAGTTGCTGAATAGAAGGACCAGAAGAAAGGCCTTAAAAAGGCCAAAGTGTGGAACTTGTTACATTGAATCTTAAAATAAATATTTTTCTTATGATCAAATTATCCGTGATCAAAATGGTCTTTAAGATAATGCGGTGTAAATATTTGGCTAGAAATCACATGAATCACGCAATGATAATGATCAACGAAAAATTTTTACAGTAATATTTTCTATAATAACATTCTATAGAAAGCTCCTTAACGATCTGTTTTCCATAGAAAAATATTCAACGATTCTACAGAAAACTTTTAAACGATCTGTTTCTTTTTATCTCTAGGAATTGGCGGTCTGTCCTGACGACCAACTTGGATAAATATTAGTGTAAAGCCTCCGTATGTTAGCAGGTGATGTTGTGGACTATCCGTACGAAAGCCGGGTCTAACTAACTACTACTAACTAACTAACTAACTAACTAACTAACTAACTAACTAACTAACTAACTAACTAACTAACTAACTAACTACTAACTAACTAACTAACTAACTAACTAACTAACTAACTAACTAACTAACTAACTAACTAACTAACTAACTACTAACTAACTAACTAACTAACTAACTAACTAACTAACTAACTAACTAACTAACTAACTAACTAACTAACTACTAACTACTAACTAACTAACTAACTACTAACTAACTAACACTAACTACTAACTAACTAACTAACTAACTAACTAACTAACTAACTAACTAACTAACTAACTAACTAACTAACTACTAACTAACTAACTAACTAACTAACTAACTAACTAACTAACTACTAACTAACTAACTAACTAACTAACTAACTAACTAACTAACTAACTAACTAACTAACTACTAACTAACTAACTAACTAACTAACTAACTAACTACTAACTAACTAACTAACTAACTAACTAACTAACTAACTAACTAACTAACTAACTAACTAACTAACTAACTAACTAACTAACTAACTACTAACTAACTAACTAACTAACTAACTAACTAACTAACTAACTAACTAACTAACTAACTAACTAACTAACTAACTAACTAACTAACTAACTAACTAACTAACTAACTAACTAACTAACTAACTAACTAACTAACTAACTAACTAACTAACTAACTAACTAACTAACTAACTAACTAACTAACTAACTAACTAACTAACTAACTAACTAACTAACTAACTAACTAACTAACTAACTAACTAACTAACTAACTAACTAACTAACTAACTACTAACTAACTAACTAACTAACTAACTAACTAACTAACTAACTAACTAACTAACTAACTAACTAACTAACTAACTAACTACTAACTAACTAACTAACTAACTAACTAACTACTAACTAACTAACTAACTAACTAACTAACTAACTAACTAACTAACTAACTAACTAACTAACTAACTAACTAACTAACTAACTAACTAACTAACTAACTAACTAACTAACTAACTAACTAACTAACTAACTAACTAACTAACTAACTAACTAACTAACTAACTAACTAACTAACTAACTAACTAACTAACTAACTAACTAACTAACTAACTAACTAACTAACTAACTAACTAACTAACTAACTAACTAACTAACTAACTAACTAACTAACTAACTAACTAACTAACTAACTAACTAACTAACTAACTAACTAACTAACTAACTAACTAACTAACTAACTAACTAACTAACTAACTAACTAACTAACTAACTAACTAACTAACTAACTAACTAACTAACTAACTAACTAACTAACTAACTAACTAACTAACTAACTAACTAACTAACTAACTAACTAACTAACTAACTAACTAACTAACTAACTAACTAACTAACTAACTAACTAACTAACTAACTAACTAACTAACTAACTAACTAACTACTAACTACTAACTAACTAACTAACTAACTAACTAACTAACTAACTAACTAACTAACTAACTAACTAACTAACTAACTAACTAACTACTAACTAACTAACTAACTAACTAACTAACTAACTAACTAACTAACTACTAACCAACTAACTAACTAACTAACTAACTAACTAACTAACTGACTAACTACTAACTAACTAACTAACTAACTAACTAACTAACTATCTACTAACTAACTAACTAAACTAACTAACTACTAACTACTAACTAACTAACTAACTAACTAACTAACTAACTAACTAACTAACTAACTAACTAACTAACTAACTAACTAACTAACTAACTAACTAACTACTATCTATCTATCTAACTAACTAACTAACTAACTAACTTATCACAGATAGCACCTAAATGCCTGAGAGAACGGCAGAACCAAACTCTCTGTTCACAGTAAATGTCAGTCAATGTCAAAGGAAATGACATATGGCGTCCTCTTTCTCTTCATTTTACTCGAGACACGTTCTCCGATCATGACTGCCAACAGCACATTGTCTCGTTATTACTCCCCCCGGGGCATGTTTCCTTGATGAAAGACCCTCATCATGGTGTATTGCAATCCCGGGGTAAAGAGGTGCTACCTGTACCTGTAAGAAGCACTATGGGCGGTGATGAGTCGTCACAAAAGCTCACCCACTGATTGGAAAAGACCAACAGGGTTAATTTGTCCCGTTATTACTGATAGCTGTTATTGTTCGTATCTACTACCTAGAAAAACTTTACAGTAATAATGACCCAACGTCTGCATATAGAGGTCAGGTTGACCTCGAAGAAACAGAGGTGGTTTCTTACCATTAATAAGGGAAATGCCAAACAGCAAACATTGGACGATCCTTGTGTATGATATGTAGGTGATAGGTGAAGTAAATATGAAAAATTTGATTAGAAGTAATTTACAAAAGCACTAGCAAATTAACAGATTTGTATAAAATTTTGACAGTTAAGTTATGCAAAAGTCAGGAAACTGTTTTCGCATTAGAATAAAAAGCGCTACATAGACATTTGGCAAAACACGTTTATTTTTGAAGAGAAAGAGAAACTGACTAAGACAAAAATAAATAACTTTGAATAAAAAAAACAAAGGGGTAGACGACAGCAACACACTTGTGTACGGGTAACAACCTAAAGGTATAATAATATTGACTTAAAAACGCCAGTCTACTGCAAAAAAAAACAGCTTGTTTTTGTTTTAACGTTTTTTTAAACTCCACAATAAAGCAAACTCACAGATACTACAAAAAAAAAAAAAACAATAATAAATAGAGCGTTGAATTGTTGGTGTGTATAAATTTAAGTATTTTTTTTACGTTTATTCTTGTTTTTTAATTTCTTATTGATAAAATAGAATAGATACAAATTCAATTATAATTTAGATTTTTTTGTTTGAATTAATTTTCATTGCCATTAGTTATTTACAAAAATACACCGATACAAATATACATACACTTGTATACAGATAAACAAACACAAAAAGAAAATTTACCCATTTGATTTGATAACAATGACACAGACACACCGACACACACTCACACTGTTACACTAGCAATTTTATTGAACTTGGCTCACTTTAATAATAGTTTAATAGATAGAACGCAAACGTTTAGAAAACGTATGAAAAATCTATTGCTTGCAATGTGTGAGTACAATTTCGTAAAGAAAAATTATGGGGTCCCCTCTAATTTTATGTTTTTGTTTTGCTTTAGTTTTTGTTGTTGTTTATTGTTGTAGTTGGTGTTTTTGTTGTTGTAACTTTATACACACCACTTAGATATGTATATTGAAACATATGTAGTATATTGTGATATGTATGTATCCATATATTTTGAGGTGGTAGTGGTGGTGGGGGGGTTTTCTCTGTTTACCAGAGTATACGAAAAAAAAACTGCACTTTGATTTTCACAAATTGATCACTTTTTTAACGCTTTTTTTTTCTCCTGCAATGCTTACGTTGCTTTAACACATTCCAATGCGTTTTTTAAACTTTTTAGCTGTAAGTTGTTACACTTTTTTTCTTCATTTATTTCTTAATTTCTTTAATTTTCTTTTTGTTTACTTTTTTAGTCTCTATAACAAATTTTTTGTTTAATTTATTAACTTTAATTTTTATTTTCTTTTCACACTTTATTAAACATATTTCTATTGAGTTTTGAATTACATTTACAACCATGCGCTACGTTCTTCGTACTCGCGCGACGTATTTACTCCAACTGATTGAGTTTCTTATTACAGTTTTTGTTGTTTCCAAACGATCCGATCGTTAGAGCGTATCTCCTAAACGTATACGTTTAACTCTATGTAGTAAAAATAAGTTTTATATTTTTCAGTTTAAAAGACTCACTTGTGTGTCTGATAAAGTTCGACATAAGGTATCATTTGTACATGTTGCTTGGATATGGTGTGTGAGATACTACTTGAAATGCACTTGAATGTGTGATGTTAATAACGGCGAGTGCTGAGAGAAAGAGAGCGGTTTGTATCTGCTTAATCGTGAGAGTGGGAGAAATAGTGGGAGAATGAGTAAACTCAAAATTGTTGTTAAAAATGCAAATAACTTGTTTTCCATCCGAGGTGTACCAGATTGTGGGATTTTCTATATTATTGAAGATACTAATTCCAATAAGACAAAAGTATCTCAGATACAAATTGATGTTGCCGTATACTTAGCAACTTCTTTGGGGGTTTATAGGGTAATTTGACACTTAATCTTTTCAAAAAAGAAACAAGTTGTGGATCAATTCTTATTTGGGCATGATATGCATTTTATACATATTAAGCGTATGTATTTAAAGGTCATACGTATGTATCAAAGTATTTATCTGAAAACGTCTAGACGAATGCATTATGTAATGTTCTAAAGTTTAAAATTTCTTTTAATTAAATTTCTAAAAGAAATCTTTGTTATTAAAAACGTCAAAGATCCAGTGTTTTTATAACCTTTACCTTCGTGAGAAGGGTATATACATATGTATATGTTTGTCATTCCGTTTGTAATTTTCACAATATAATATTCTGGATCTTTATAGATAGCGGAGACGATTATTATCAATTATCAATTTTCTAAAGACCGCAGATATTTTCGAGATCCCAATCTTAAATAATTCTATCAGATATGCTCTCAAGAAGTTTCCTATTTAATATCAGCCAAATCCTTTCATAAATAACGGAAATATAAGCAAAAATCCAAGACAACCTCGTAAAATTTCATCAAAAAAAGAGAATATTTTACAAGAAAAAGCAAGAAAACAAGTTATTACTAGACTCATTCTAAGTAATGCAGACGCTATGTAGTGGTCATTGAATAGTAAGTACAAGTCATTATCATGTTTTTGCTGGGTATGTATTAGTTTCTGCGAAATCAGAAAAGTTAGAGTTGATTGATGACTTGATATCTAAACCTTGTGTCAATACTCAAAACTCCAAAAACTGCAAAAGTAATCGAAGTTTTGGACATCCGAATTGAAGCACATTCGACTCAGTCGCGGTGACCAAAGAGTTTATTTAAAATATGCTCCAATTCCATACCTAAAATCATGGATTTTGAATCGTAGAGGAAAGGGGTGTTTCGTTAAGTACTATTTATATACTATTTTACTTTCCTAGCTTAAATGGACACTTTATTTAAAAATGTTTATGGCTAATTCATCCATAGATAGCACTTGACTCTTCTTATTAGATCTTGAAGTTTAGAGAGACGGTTATAAAAGTCCCGAAATGTGTAGACATAGAAGTAAATCAATCTGTAATTACCCGAGTACAATTGTCTTTATAACTTGCTGTCTTTATAGCAGTCAATATCTGGAAGACTTCTTGATGACTTATTTCGTCTTCGAAGAAGATTTATTTAAATAACAATTAGTAATTTCATAAAAACGTCGCAAAATTGAGTCGAAACTATCCAGAAGAAGGGGTTCGTTGGTAAATTACCACTTTTCCCGACAAACGTATACCTTTTGATTCAAATATGAACAAAATTTTAACTCAGAGTTCTGTAAAAAATTGTGCTCAGTTTCGAATTCGAATTTGGCCATTTCGAGATATCTGTTTGTTGTTTCAGATAATCAACGAGATACATATAACAGATATTGAAACCAATGTGGAGTACTTAACAACATTTACAACATTTACAAATTTATAATATCCGCTTTAATGGTGGGCATAGCCGAATATACTCTTACTTGGAAAACTGAATTATTCATTACGTTAAGTTTTCGATATATCTTTGATGGAAGGTTTTCATCATATTCGTAGACAGCCTTCTACGAATATGACGAAAACTTAATGTAATGAATAATTCAGTTTTCCAAGTAAGAGTATATTCGGCTATGCCCACCATTAAAGCGGATATTGTAAATTAAAGTTAATTACGTACTTAGATCTTAGCAGTTTATTGGAGGCTTGATTCAGTTATGAAGCCAAAAGTCTTTATCTGAAATAGAGCTTGTATGAGTGGATGGGTCAATTATAGACAAATCCTCATCAAAATTGGTAGAAAGATTTTTGTGCTTACAAAACTTGTTTGTGTAGAATTTCGTCAATGGTCATTTTCTAAAAGGGACCTTATATAGGGAGTAGGGTCAATTATGGTCCAATTCTCATAAAATTGGGTAGAAATATTTTTGTTTCTATAAAACATGTTTTGTATAAATTTAAACATATACATACGTTTTAAGCTAGTTATGAGGGTTAAAGAGAATTTCTGAAGATCTGACATACGTCCAATAATTTCTATCAAGAACCAAGAGAGCTTCTTTAAATTGCATTAATAAATACTTTGGTTTATAAATATGCCTGTCCCCCATAATCGTCTGAGATGACATTTCTTTCTTTATTCTGAATACTAGCGTTTTTTAACAGTTTTCAAAAATTAATGATCTGGCACCTTCAAAGTTTATAAACTTTAATTGAGCCGCCTTAAAGTATGTTGTGGTTTTCTCGTTTTGATGATCGTTTTTAAAAAGTAGCCGTTATCAAAAACAATTGATCGTAGATACAAATGTACGCACATACAAGACATTTAGTGAAACATTTTTAATAAAATAAAACTTTGTTTTTAGTAAAATTTTTAGAAAAAATGTTTAGTCAAAAATTTGAATTTTTGCAAAATTTTTAGTGATTTTAGCGAAAATTTTGATTTTTAGCAAAAAAAAAAAAAACGATTTTTAGTGAAAAATTTAGTGAAAAATTAAATTTTTAGTGAAAAAGTAAATTTTTAGTGAAAAATTAAATTTTTAGTGAAATATAAAATTTTTAGTGAAAAAGTAAATTTTTAGTGAAAAATTAAATTTTTAGTGAAAAATTTGATTTTTATGAAAACTGAAATTTTTAGTGAATAATCAAATTTTTAGTAAAAAATTTGATTTTTAGTAGAAAATTTGATTTTTAGTGAAAAATCAAATTTTTAGTGAAAAATCAAATTTTTAGTGAAAATTTAAATTTTTAGTGAAAATTTAAATTTTTAGTGAAAATTTAAATTTTTAGTGAAAAATTCGATTTTTATGAAAACTTAAATTTTTAGTTAAAAAACTGATTATTTAGTGAAAAATTGAATTTTTAGTGAAAAACTTAATTGAGAAGGTTAAAACGAAAAACTGAATTTTTTGTAAAAAACTGAATTTTTTGTAAAAACCTAATTTTTTTGTGAAAAAAACAAATTTTAGAAATCCACTAAGAATCGGATTTTTATTAGGGTTTTTTTCAATAATTAGAAGTGAATCTTTTCAATTTAAATCAGATTTTTAGTGAAATTCGGAATTTCATTAGAGAATAAGTTTTTTTTTAATGAAATTTTTCATAAAAAAATGTTTGATGAATTACACTGGAGAACAAAATTTGAAAAAAGTCGATTCCCAAAGACCAAAGTATGATTTTCTAAAGGATTGAGCAGCCCAGAATCTGAAAATTCTTCAGAATTTATTCATCAGATCAGATAGTTTACCAGATATGGTGTCATTTAGTTTTGGGCCATATTTGAGACGCTATAACAGCGCAATGATTCCTTAATTTATAAATTCTGTTATGTCATCTGAAAGTCAAATATGTCGTCTTTAAAAGTTTCAACCACTGTCTTCATCTTTCTACGAGATATCTTCAAAATTTGTTGGACTGTGTTATTTTGGTAAGTCGAATTTTAAATAGAAATTTGGATTTCGAAATCGGAAATCCTGGAACTCATATTGCTTGTGAATCTGCTAATGATTTATTTCGCAAGAAAAGCTTGGAAACTGTGTTAACGCTATTGAACAAAAGAAAGTTTATCTGCTAAAGAAAACAACCCTTTTGGCAAAAACGTTTAGAAAATTTTAAAGATAAACTGTAAAAACACACAACAAACAAAATTATGAAAATATTTCCAATAAAAAAAACAAAAAAAAATTTTTTTCTAACAAAATAATAATTTCATGCTTGAAGCCTGTAACTCATTGAACACCAAACACTCACTACTAGCAGCAACTACCACTCATGCAACATAATGTGTGGGAGGAGGTAATCATTTGCATACTTAAATAAATAAAGTTTTTTTTTTTTTTGCAAATTTTAAAATTTCATTTTAGGTCTGGTTAAGCTGGTTTGCGCAATGGCTTTCGGTTTTCAATGCGAAGTCAACCAGCGTTTAAACAACATTTGTGGTCATAATGTGCATTTAATTTATTTGCGGTCTAAACTCATTGTTGTTGTTGGCTAGAAAGCTTAACATGGTGGTGGTTTAAGAGATAAATGCCCCATACTGTATTGTTCGTTAAACAAATGTTTGCAATTCTTTTTTCGGCATTTTAACTATTATATTAAATAAAACAAATAAAAATTATAATATATAAGACAACATTGTTTTGTGGCCACTTCAATTGTGTGACACATTTCCATAAATCATTAAATTATGTTTAAGATCTTTTATCTGTTTTATATTATAAAGAATTAAATTTATGAAAAAATTAAACACTTTCGCTTTTTTGTTCATAAAATTGAAATAATTTTTCAAGAAATTTTATTTCGTTAAGTGTTTGACATTCGCAACATTGTTTTTTTTTTTTCATGCATAACTTCTACTGTTTGTTCGTTTTAGACTGACATGACAATTGTCATTTAAATTGTTAATATGTTAGAGCGTTTTGTATGTAAGTGTTTTTACTGTTTTAATTGTAACACACAAATTTATAGCGTTTCTAAGTTTGTAAATTACAAAATAAAATATTTAAAGCTTTTTGAAGGTGAAAGATAAACATAAATAAATACTACAACTATTTAAGCACCCACGAGAAAAAACCAAAATAAACAAACTGCAACTGAAATGACATCGTCACTTTAAATGCTACTAAATTACACCATTTGCTATTGAAATCCGAAAACTGTTATAAGTAATCATGCCCAAAATACTGCCCGAAGATTCCAGTCTGCTGTTCGTTTATTTTCTCTCAATGTTCTCTATCGATCAAACTATATTGTTTAAGTAAGAGTGTAAGAGGGAATAACAATGGACCCTTTGGGTCCACCCTTTTGAACTAAACTAGCGTAATATTCCACCATGACAACGATCTTGCAATACCTGTTAGAAACTATTCAGAAAGAAGTGATTGGGAAGTGCTGCCTCACCCTCTTTATAGTCCAAACATTGCCATCACCGACTACTATTGATTCTGATCGAGGCGGATCGCTCTGAGGTACTAACAGAATGGAAAAAAAGTGTACTATCTGTATATTCTATTTATTTATTATGAACTTCTTAATTCCAGCCAGATCATTACAGGGAATCTGTAGCGAATGCATCCGAATTGTTAGAAGCGAGAATTTTCCAGAATATGCGGTCAGACATGAAAGCGTAACATTCCACCACCATAACGATCGGTCACACGTTTGATTATAAACTATTTAGAAATTGCCGCTTTGAGTGCCTTGAAGGCCTTATTTCACAGTGGTCTCTTTCAACCACTGGGTGAGCTTTTGCAACGACTCACCACCGACCCATTGTGCTTCTTACACGTATATGGAATTTCCGGTCCAGTATACGTGCACTTTGCTCGAGCTATATAATCTCTCACCATTGCTGCCCCGTTGCTTAACTTCCGAGATTCAAAACATCACTTCCGTTTTCAACCACCCAGATGGGATGTTCTCTGTTGAGTCGGCAATAGCACCTAGAGACGTAACCGGTAGACCGAAGTACGAATCCATCATCCATCCATAAGCAGAGACCTCGTTCTTACTCACAGTGACACACTGAGGTAACTCTGTTATGAACAGAGTTTACTCTGAACATACCTGGACAAGGAAGGAAAATTCAATGGTATCACTTGTATAAGATACCTTTCATCCATCACCATTCAACCCAGCACATTTCTCATTTATCCTACACTCTCATAAAAGATTAACATCCGACACTCTTATTCTAGGTATACGAGTTGGCAAGGCCCGTATATCCCTACATTCATCCTGTATCATAAACAATTAACACCAACTCATTTCCAACGCTTAGTCCCACAGTCACTTCTCTTTGGGGTATCTGTTGTCATTCGTCAACAGCCCCGAACTTAACCCGAAATATAGACTTCACCGTGCATCAGTCTTTTAACCGCAGGTTTATACCACAGCCACTACGTGGTTCCCGAAGGAACCTAAACCAACTGGCCATCCAGTACAAGTCCTGCGGGCAACTGGCCACCCGAAGGACCAAGGACTGGTCGAGGAGTGAAGTAATATCACCAGATTATAGTCCCGGCAGACTAGATGTACTGGTAGCACATTTTTACCCTGGGATTGCAATACACCAAAATGAGGGTCTTTCATCAAGGAAACATGCTCCGGAGGGGAAGGTAGAATTTTAAAAAATATGCGTTATACATGAAAGCGTAACATTCCACCACGAGAACGATCGGCCAAATGTTGCAATATCTGGTAAAAAACTATTTAGAAAGAAGTGATTGGGAAGTGTTGGCCCAACCTCTTTATAGTCCAAACGATCGGCCACATGTTGCAATACCTGTTTAAAATTATTAATAAGAAGAAGAGTTGCCTCACCTTCTTAATTCTGGTTAGATCATTACAGGCAACCTGTTGCGAATGCATCCGATTTGTTTAAAGCGAATCAGACATGAAAGCGTAACATTCGACAATGATCGGCCATATGTTGCAATACCTGTTAAAAAGTATTTATAAGAAGTATTGCCTCACCCTCTTTATAGTCCAAAGATAGCCACCGATCGATACGGATCGCTAGCTCTGACTAGCAGACTAACTGAAATGGGCATATGATTCCGGAAAGTCGAGAAAACATCATCATTTAACAATGGACAATGATTTGTGTAATTATTTCTGAATAATATTAAGATTAAGGGTCTAAAAAAAGAGAAGAATATGTTGAACCATTTAGTTTTCAATCAAAATATATGAACATTGTTTCATAGATATAGTGCAGTACATAGCAGTTGGCATAATAGGGTCTAAAGAATAAGCTATTTTTGAAAACATTCTCGATTAATCGGAAATGTTTTGAAATTCGGAAACTATGTATCTCAAATTCAATCCAATAAGGTCAATGCAAGGTGTCCTAAAAATTTTTATAAATATTTTCGTTTTACTGTCTTTGACATTGACCATTAACATCCAAGTCGACAGTCTTGCATCTTGCACGACACTCACCTCGAGTGAGAAAATATCGAAATATATTCTTAGTTTCATTTACACCCTGTCTCGACTAAGACGATACTCTGTCGAATTGATATAGTTTACAGGAGATGAAAGCAATTGGGGGAAGGAAATTGTGTCGTTAGACAAAGTATAATTGGAGCAATACCCGTGCTATAACTCTCTACTAAAGCACAGACTGAGTTGTCTGGAACAACTTTATAATCTGTCATGTCCCACTAATGAATCCGACCAATGTTTTTGAAATATTGAAAGGAAAAAGTCCTACCAAATTAGGATGGAATAATATGGGTTTTCGAAAGCTTTTCCTGTAATCTAACTTTATAACTAGGTTAGGAAATAGTTTAAAAGTTATATTACCATCAGAACATCCACCTTAAAGATGTGATTAAAATGGGAACAATATGTATTTGTACATCTGTTTTCTAGTGATCTACAGCCAATAGTCCAGTGTCTTAAATTTTTTTTAGTTTTTCTCTTTGTGAGGTCTTTCGGTAATACGTTAATAAGGTTCTTGGTAATTTTTCTTTGATTTTTCCCTCTCAGATTGTATTAGAAAGTACTATTTTTCAAAGAATTAAGCAACCACTTGAAAATGAAACTCTTATCTTATTCTCTATTGAAATGGTGTAATATGTCAGTTTAGCTATTAACTGTAACGATTGACCCTGAACTTGAGACAAAGCAGCACATTTAAACTTATGAGAAACTAACTGCAATAGAAGTACATATTTAAGTGTACGAGCAGTAGCAGCAAATAGTGTTTGAAGTCAATGTCTTGCAATTTACAATGTGTAACAAATACAACAACTTGTTGATTATTTAAAAAAAAAATATCTGTTTAAATGTAAACAATGACAGACATATGGTAGAGGTGGCCAGGTGGTTATAAGATTTTGTAAAAGAGTAAACTCTTCTGAAGTAGTAAATACTTCTGAAGTAGTAAATTTTCACAGGGATAATTTCATTTACAAATGGACAATTAGTTTGCAACATCAATGAAGGTAATCAATGAAGAACTCTGACTATCTATAGCGTCAGAATATCGTTGCAAAATTACCATGTGTATGATTCTTTTGATGTCATTGTAACAACATTTCCATCGCCTGGTCACTCTAACATTGATTGACACTATTCTATAATGTGTTTTAATCAATTTCACTTTTTATTTCCATTTGTATGTATTTGCCTCACATTTTACACTATTCTAATACCCAACTGTTGCAACATACATTTACAACAAGTTCGTGCTTGGAAATAACAAAACTACAAATTGAAGACGAAGAAAAAAAAAAATTAAAATTTTGCCATACAAAATGATTGCAAACGATTGCGATTACTAATGATGATGATAAATAATCATTTGTTATACGCATAGTTATTTATAAATTTACTTAGCAATTTTAATTATTTTTTGCTTGCTATTTGCATACAATTTCAATTCTACTTAATTGCAATTTATTTGTGCGTATTGTTACACGTAATATTTACACACATGTTTTCGCGTATGAATTTAATTTCAGAATTTACATACGTTTTCTAGAATGTAAATTAAATTAATTCTAAGCTTAGGAATTTTTTTTTGTCATTTTAATGAAATCGTGGGTGTTGACTAAGTCTTAGGTGTTAAGTGAGGGGATACGGGGTAGAGTCATTTAAATGGAATTTAATATTAATAATATAGTTTAAAATATTTTTAGATACATTGTAAAGATACTTCACTTTCGGGAGAAGTGTATATACTATATGGGCGATTTCGTGTCAAGTGACCGAATTCAAAAAATCGATTTGGATGAAATTTGCACCCAGTTTAGTTATTGGACACAAAAAATTAGAAAAATTAAAAAAAATATATATATATTTTTTTTGGAAACAATGAAGAAATATCTACCTGAACTTCTATGGACAATTTTTGCTAGGACTAATGGGTGTGGCCTCCGGTAGGTTAGTGGTTAGTGTTCTAGTCTGGTAGACCGGAGGTGGTGGGTTCGATTCCCACCTGAGGCACTGGTTAAGGAGCGCACAACAGGCCCGATAGAGGCCTAGGTGTATTTCTTCGGATTTGATGTATATACATCCTCCTTTCAAACTAACTAACTAACTAACTAATGGGTGTAAAGTTGCACTCATTTGAATATGACCAAAATGTCCAACATTGAACCCCCTCTAAGTCTGGCAGTTCTTGACCAATATAGAGCTGAAAGTTTGCATCTGGCCCACTATCCAACAGAACTAACCTTGATGACATCGATTTTAAAAGTTGGGCCACTTGAACCGAAATAGTCCATATATAAGTTTGTCATTTCGTTTGTAATTTCCACAATATAATTTTGCGATTTCATAGGTATACATACATATATATTATCAATCCTTATAGATTGCGAATTCGAATTTTGAAGACCCCAAATATCTTTGCTATCCAAATCTTGAAAAATTTTATCAGACAGGCATTCGAGACTTTTGCTTTTTGAAATTAGCATAATCGATTCGAATATTCCGGAAAACCCCCAAGATTTGTTCAGAATTTTGGATGTTCAATATACATAGACAATATTTATATTAAAAGAGAAATAATTGAAAGACCTTTCAGTTGATATGCATTATATCTAATAATAATTATATTTTCGAAATATGGACAAAATATGGGTTTTAGGGCTTTTACTACAAGTTTTTGAAAAGCTTAAAAATATAAAAAAACTTAAAAATATGTTTTTAAAAATTTTTTCGAAAAATTTAATATTTTTTTATGGTATAAAGGTTATATAAGATTCGGAATAGCCGATCTAACACTATTACTTATTTATATGTTCATGATTATGACTTTTTTTATAAATGTTTGATGATTTCAGAAGTTTATAAAAAAAATCGCAGTTTGTGGTAAAAGTTGACCAGAATGATGAGTAATTCCTTCTTATATTCTACAAGTAGTGTTATTTTTGGATCAAGTATAATTTTAATATAGTTGTGCTTAACTTATGCAAATAAAAATTTATGGTTTTTAATTCAAGTTATATTGTAAAGTAATATTTTTATACTGCTCAAGGTCTTTGTGGTTACCATTTGAAAAAATAATCCTTTGAATTCAAATTGATTAGAAAAGAAAGAATGAATGTTTTATACTGTCGTGAATATAAAAGTGTCATTAATTAAATTTAATATCAGAAGATTATATTAATAGATCCTTTCAACATGATTTTTCAGGATTTAAAGTAATGTATAAGATTTATTGTATTATCAAGTTAAAATAAAATGAGTGTCATCAGGGTGATTTTCTAACAAGGGACTTTGCGCTATGTGAAATAATTTTCTTGAATTTTATGTCAATATCATAAATTGGGATTTTAGTGAGATCTTTTAAACTCCACAATTTTACCCAGAACTGCCGTTAATTTGTTGGAAGTCAGGTATATGGTTTCCTCGGATATTTTATATCTCGGAACTAGGCATATTGTTCTTGTTTCATCGTTGTTTATGTTATTCTTAACATAAGGCTTTAAGCATTACGGTGACGCTCCGATTTGTTAACGTTTTGAGTCTGTATTAGATGCCTTTTCAGATTCAACAACACCATTACCAGACGTTGATGATTTCGTGGTGGTAATGTACTAGTAACGTAAATTCTTCGTCTATTTAGACATTAACCCAAGTAGATTTGGACACGAATTCATTAACACTAAAGCATCGCATTTTTTCATAATGAAATTTTCGTACAACCGTAGTCCAGAGACCGTTATAGAATAGATTAATCGAGTGCTATTCATTTCATGTTCACGGTAGTGATGGCAACCAAGATTGTGGGCTTTTATCGAATGTACACTCTTTCTTAAAGTAAATCATTCAAGATTATAGATTATCTCCAAAATCTATACCAAACTATTTCTAACACCTAAGTCATTTTTCCAAAATATTTTAATGGAAACTGAAGTTGAAATAATGGACCCTCCGATCAAAAACCAGAAATTGCAGTACTGTCCTAATGAAGTGAAGTGATATACGGACTAAAAGGTAAAAAACTAGTCTGAACCGAATTTAAGCAAGTTAATAAAATCGTTATTCCGATATTCAATTATACGAAAAATTCAAAATGGGCCAAATCAGAAAAACGTAAAAAATAAATACAAATTATCCGATGTTCATAACAATTCTGAAAAGTTTGAAAAATTGTCTTAAATATTTCCGGATAGTCTGAACAAGACTATGTTCTATATTAGTATGTAAAATTTCCCAAATTTTATGAACAAATTCTTTGCTTCCCACTATTTAAAAGTATACAATCTTTGGTCCTGGTAGAATTTTGTATTGGATTAAGAACAAATTGATTAAAATTGAAACGAAAATTCTGGAGTTCTGACAGTTCTGAAAATCAGACTAACACAGATAAATCAACTGTAACGAATGCTATCACAATCGGTCCGTTAATGACGGTTCACACAGGAAAATTTTTTGGGAAACTTTTGAATTTGTGTGTGATGTCTCGAATGAACAAATTATTTGCTTCCCACTTAATTAAGAGTAGAATTATGTCTTGGTTTAAGAACAAAATTGATTAAAATAGAAACGAAAATTTTAGAGTAAACAGTTTGGAATTTTGACAGTTCCGGAAATCAGGCTAACACGGATACATCAACTATAATGAATGCTTTTAGAATCGGTCCGTTAGTGCCGGTTCACACGGGGAAACTTATGATTTAGTATCTGAGAGAAAGAGATGGTTGATATTTCTTTCTCTCACACACAAAATCAAAAGTTTTCCTGTGTAAACCGGCACTTTTAACATGTAGCTGAACTAGAAGGTGTTTGATTCAAACTTCTATTGGAAGTATTGATTTTTGGCAGGTAGTTGTGTTCCAATGAATCGGCTCTAAACGTTTTTAGCAGTGAATTAAAGATATCTATCTATATATGGTTCGATATTTATTTCGATATTATTTTACTCAAAAGAAAGCTTTAGGTCATTTCCTTTAAGAGCTTTTTGGTCGGTTAGTGGTATGCGAGTGGGATATCAAAATAAATGTTTTGTAACTCAACACAAAGGTTTTTAAATTTTAGCGATCGATTTCAAAAGTTGGGTCACTTGACATAAAGTCCCCATTATGTATAACCTCAGTATAGAACAAAAGGGTTAAATAAACGTTGAGTTCCTTAAAAACTTTCTCAGGTTCTCAGAGTTTTTATTGTCGTGGTTTAATGGTAAATATGTCAACATCGATGAATATTCGGGATAACTTTATACGATTTATATGAAAGTTATATAGATGAAGTCTATAAATAGTTGATCTTATAACTTTTTTAAATGTCAAAATATTTTATTATCTTATGAAATTCAAATACCAGTTAAACTTCCCAAATATTCAGTTAATTCCAGTATCAAAATATCCAATCGAATATAAATGAAAACATTTAAAAAATTCATTAAATTAAATAATTTCATTTAAACCTGAAAAATTAAAACAAATAAATTAACTTTGTGACAATTAACAAAACGTTCAAAATATTTATGCACAAAATTATTAATTTAGAAAGGTTCGTTAATAATTTATAAACTGAAAATTCTACTATTCGAAAAGTGGGCTGTTATTAAGCAATAATAATAAACTAAATAACAAACGAAAAAAACACAGCTATTTGTCATCAGGTTAATTATTTTATGGGGTTGCATTTATAATTTCAATATTAAGTTGTTTGTTATTATTTGTCTTCATAAATTTGTTTTTTTTTTTTTTTCAAAAGTGGTCTTTAAAGTTTATTTTAATTGATTTCGCATTGTAAGCGCGCATTCTATTAAAAAAAAATATTGGGCCAAAAATTGCGTCATTTTGTCCCCTAAAGGCGTTCGGTCTAATGTCTCTTTATTTTTTCTGTTTAATATGTATTTGCAAAATTGTGTTTTAAAAATCTAGTTTTAATTGAATTCACATTCGTTGGCAAAACAAATGAAAGAAAAATAATAAAAAACATTATTTAATTGTTATAATTTTTGTATTTATATGTTGTATTCTATTTTTTGTTTTTTGGCATTTGTCAAAAGTTTATATAGTTAACCGTTAGATCATAAATTAATTAAGTTGTTATTTGAGTCGGGCCATAAATTACCATTTGTCACTATCGCCTTCATCGACGACGCCACCAGTAGTTCAGCATTTGTAAACATGTTAGACAGACAGAGAGAGAGAGAGAGAGAGAGCGCGCGAACAAGTGATCAAGCTAGAGTATTAGTTTAAATTTGTATTACTGGCTTGTGGCTGTTTTGTTTAAATGATATTATCCCTCCCAGATGCATCTAATAAATCAAAGTAAATGTGAAATTTAAAGCCTTAAGACACAATTATAAGATATTTAGCTTAATATAACCATTTGTTTATGAATTTATAAAAAATTTATATCTGTTTATATGTATTTGTTTTCAGAGTATTTGTAATGAAAATGACTGTTGGAAAGGTTATCAAAACAATTAATAACTCATTGCTGTTTAATAGCTTGAATAAATTAATGAAATATGAATTAAATGCATCTTACTAGAGAATACACTCGAAAAAATAAAACAGTAATGCCAACGATTAAAAGTTTTTAAATCTCAGTTTTAGGAGCGACATGTCTAACATGTAAATAAGCAATAATTGATAATAATATAAACATCAGGATGACTTTCTGATATGTCTAGTATGTGGTCTAATGTCAAGTCTGTTGAGTAATCTATGGACTAGTCTATTGACTCGATCATGCATTTGTCTATTAACTAATCTACGGACAAGACTGTCGACTAATTCTTTCACTAGGTCCTGGACTTGTGTTTTAACTAGACTATAGACCAGTCTATAGATTTGTGAATGGAATAGTTTATGAATTAGTCTAATGGAAAATCTATGGACCAAACTATGGTAGGACTATTCATAAGTCTACAGCGAAGTAGTATATTGAGACGTCTCTTCACTAGTCTCTCAACTAGGCTATAGAATAGTCTGTTGTCTGGTCTAATGACTCGTCTATATACTAATATATAGATTACAGTATTGCTTAATCTTATTACTACCCAGCAAAATCTTGGTAATGACTTGCTGTTGTAACCACGTTTGTTCTGATTACATACACAGAGTAAAAAAAAATACCAAATTGACACCAAGTTTTTCAATAATATCCTTTGTCAAGTATATACAAGTTAACAAACGTGGTAAGCACAAAATACGTCGTAAATAGTGAGCTTACCACGTTTGTTAACATTTAGACAACGGATGTGCATAAAGTTTAGATTGCGACAACGAATTGTTGCAATGTTGACAAAGTTGAGTGGTCTACATAACGTCAATTTGGTATCAGGCGTGTATATTTTTTTCCTCTGTGTCGGAGTACTTTAATAACGTCTTGTTAATAATGTGTTATATAAATAGTTTCTAATCTGCGTGAAGATATGGAAGCTGTATACGTTTTTTCACACGATTTACATTGATTGATTTTTCTGATTACTTGTAAGCAATTGTGGAAAGTACTTGCCTCCAATGTCATCACCGTGTTAAAATAATGACTTAAAATGCTGTTGTGTAGGCAGTTTAACCCCCTAACTGGTAATGATAGTATTTGCTGAGTAGTTTTTGGTGAATTGTCTATTGTGTAGTCTATGTTCTAGTGTGTATGATATTCAGGCAATTTTATGAAATATTTCTTCGTCTTTTTGTCGGACTAAACGATTTTGTTTTAAACCCCGACTTAATAAAATTAACCAGTTTTCAGTTCAGTGGTAATTGTTTTGTGTTGGAGGAAGAAAAAAATTTATAAAAATCCTGATTTGTTAGGATTATGATTATGTCATAAGTTTCCAAGCTTTTTTCTGAAAATCGGGTGGGGACAGAATCGGTCTACTATAATATACATATAACAGTAGTATTAGAACTTACAATTCATTTCAAATATTGATCGTAGACCCATAAAAATATAGATGTGTATGAATATTCTAATTGGATTCTAAGACACGAACTGGATCGCTGATATCCACCAATATCGTCTGTTGATGTGCTATTTTTGGTTTAATGTTTTTCATAGGTAATATAGGACCACGATTTATAGGTCCCATGCAAATGTCCTACTACTGTTCTAATTCTCATTAATATACATTTGACCATCCATATATCTTCCATATAAGGCCTCTTTTAAAATAAGTCTTCAACGTTCAGAACTATGTTCAAAACCAGTATAGATATAAAATCCGACGTCTTTCGATTCAAAAGGATCGGTCCATAACTGCAGCATCCCCCCTATAACACCTCCCACAGAAAATCGGTCTTCTTCTATGAAATTAACTGCTCTTCTCTGAAGAGTTCGGTCCATAACACATGTTAATCCTGAGACTAAAGGGTTGAAATTCATTGAATCAGAATCCGGCTTTCGAATTTCTCAATAACACTTTCTAGATCTCTTGTGCTAAAGTTTGAAAAGTAATGGTTTAACCTCTAATAATAATAATAAATGTTCTAATAATAATAATTCCATAAAGATCAGTCAAAATTTGCCTATTTTATAGGCAATTACTATTTACATTACTACTATTATTCAAAAATTATTTCCAAATGCATTTCTCTGAGTGTAATTAATATTACTACAAATAACAAAAATACCGATAACTAACTATAATTGCTATATCTATATAGTTTATCATAGCATCTAAACAATTATTAAAAATGTATTTAATGTTATTTTCTTTCTATTGTTGTTGCTATTTTTATTGCAATATTTAGTTAATTGTTTTGTTAAGTTCATATTTGGTTTAAAGCTATCTAAAGTGTGACATCAGCGTTTAAATTGACTCGCCCAGTATATGGACGGACTACAATTGACGCCGCTTAAAAGTACAAAATAACCAAATAGAACAAAACCTACAAGTACTTGTATTCGAATACTTGCAAACAAGTAAGAATTGTAGCTATTTTAAGTGATTATTTATAAAAAAAAGATTTGTTTGTAGCAACAAAAAAAAATCAATTGTTTTTATTTCATGCTCCTAATTGAATTGCAATTCAAAGTTTAAGTTGTTGCTGCTGCTAATGCTGCCATTATAAGTTATTCTATTACGCCCACACTTGATGGCCAACCGCAAAATGAGTTACTGACACAATGACTGACTGGCTAAATGACTAATTAAATAGATATATGACTGACTGACTGACTGTGTGTACAACCAGATTCCTGTATAGTTTTTGTTGGCTAACGCAGCATGTTTGTTTTCTTTTTAAAATAAATCTAATGGGTGTGTTAATGTGTGTGTATTTTTAAGGGGCAAAGTGGCTTAAGTTGTTTAACATTATAATCGATCAGTTGTTATATGGTAATTTTTCAATTTACAACAGTATCATTTACATATAATCATCAACACAAATATGAAAACATAGTATTATTTAATCGCACAATCTCATTTAGTTAAAAAAAAAAATTTCTTAATTTTTTTATTCGATTTTTTATCTAAATATCAACGATGATTGAATTTGCATGTATTGCATTATAAATGATTGTAGTCAGTTATTGTCAGTCTATCTTTCATTCAATTAGTCAGTCAATACATTCGTCAAAATGTTATTTTATCGATTAGAATTATTTTTACATATTAATTGTTAAAAAGAAAAATTAAAATAAATAAATATTTACTATTATAAATTTGTATATTTTATTGATTTGTGAAGTATTTATGATGACGTTACTGATGATGATTGCTGCTGATAATGTTGTTGCTGATGAAGCTGTCGGTTGGGTTGGGTAAGTCATGCATAGATTTAAGTGAGATGGTATGCGAAATGTTTTTATTACATATGAACATTTTTGGAGAAATAAAAATAAAGAAGTCTAGTCTATAGTCTAGTCTATAGTCTAGTCTATAGTCTAGTCTATAGTCTAGTCTATAGTCTAGTCTATAGTCTAGTCTATAGTCTAGTCTATAGTCTAGTCTATAGTCTAGTCTATAGTCTAGTCTATAGTCTAGTCTATAGTCTAGTCTATAATCTAGTCTATAGTCTAGTCTATAGTCTAGTCTATAGTCTAGTCTATAGTCTAGTCTATAGTCTAGTCTATAGTCTAGTCTATAGTCTAGTCTATAGTCTAGTCTATAGTCTAGTCTATAGTCTAGTCTATAGTCTAGTCTATAGTCTAGTCTATAGTCTAGTCTATAGTCTAGTCTATAGTCTAGTCTATAGTCTAGTCTATAGTCTAGTCTATAGTCTAGTCTATAGTCTAGTCTATAGTCTAGTCTATAGTCTAGTCTATAGTCTAGTCTATAGTCTAGTCTATAGTCTAGTCTATAGTCTAGTCTATAGTCTAGTCTATAGTCTAGTCTATAGTCTAGTCTATAGTCTAGTCTATAGTCTAGTCTATAGTCTAGTCTATAGTCTAGTCTATAGTCTAGTCTATAGTCTAGTCTATAGTCTAGTCTATAGTCTAGTCTATAGTCTACTCTATAGTCTAGTCTATAGTCTAGTCTATAGTCTAGTCTATAGTCTAGTCTATAGTCTAGTCTATAGTCTAGTCTATAGTCTAGTCTATAGTCTAGTCTATAGTCTAGTCTATAGTCTAGTCTATAGTCTAGTCTATAGTCTAGTCTATAGTCTAGTCTATAGTCTAGTCTATAGTCTAGTCTATAGTCTAGTCTATAGTCTAGTCTATAGTCTAGTCTATAGTCTAGTCTATAGTCTAGTCTATAGTCTAGTCTATAGTCTAGTCTATAGTCTAGTCTATAGTCTAGTCTATAGTCTAGTCTATAGTCTAGTCTATAGTCTAGTCTATAGTCTAGTCTATAGTCTAGTCTATAGTCTAGTCTATAGTCTAGTCTATAGTCTAGTCTATAGTCTAGTCTATAGTCTAGTCTATAGTCTAGTCTATAGTCTAGTCTATAGTCTAGTCTATAGTCTAGTCTATAGTCTAGTCTATAGTCTAGTCTATAGTCTAGTCTATAGTCTTCTATAGTCTAGACTATATACTAGTCTATAGTCTAGTCTATAGTCTAGTCTATAGTCTAATCTATAGTATAGTCTATAGCCTAGTCTATAGTCTAGTTTAGTCTAATATACGCATATTACAATAATGGGTATCAAAGTGTAACTTTTTGTAATCTCCCTTTCTAGGCAACTTCCCTATTGTACTTTTTTGGTCTAACCTCAAACATTTCCTATCCCAAGAAATGTAAACTGAAAACCAAAAAATGAGAAACAATTAAATGCTACCCAAATACATACAATTTGCAAATAATTAACCAAAACAAAAAAATACAAAAAAAAATACAATTGTTTAAAATTTAGGTGTTTTGTTATTGTAAATTAATTGTTCTTAACACTTATTTGTTTATAGACAAATCAATTCATTTGTTAAATCATTTATCAACTTCTTAATCTATTTTACACATTTTGCTCTAGAAAAAAGCAAAAAAAAAAACAGATTAAGTTGTTTTATTGTTTGAAACTTTGCAACAAAAAATCCTTATTAGCAGCGGACAAGAAAACCAAATACTATTGAAATTGAAATTGATGACGTGAATACTAGAGTTTGAAAAAATTGTTCTTAAGGCGTTAGTTGTTTTTAAAATCAATTAAAATAATTTAGATTTAAATAAATATTTCGTAATACTTGTTAGAAAAATATACATATTAGTATATTTTTCTGTGTTTTGTTTTTTATTAAATGTAATCTTAATATAGATTGTTGTAAAAATATCTATGTTAAATTATTTAAATTTATATCTACTTCCAGGTATAATAGTTTAGTATTGTATGTTTTTATTTTTATACTCATAGAACCAATGTCAAAACTCACGTAAGATCATGTGCCATTAAGTAATTAAGTATCCATAAATTATAGACTCAATATTAGGTGTTTGGAATGTATATAGTACTGTTATTTGAAATAATAACCACATACATATACACGAACGGGCCAATTGTAATTAGTTGTTTGTTGTTTGCTGCTGCTGCTGGTCCATCCATCTGTCAGTATTTTTTATCGCATAATGTATTGTTTTTTGACAAATTTATACAAATTTGAAAATTATATATATAAAAAATATATAAAAGAATCAGTTCTTGATTCCATAAACTAGAATATAGGCTAGAATATAGACTAGACTATAGACTAGACTATAGACTAGACTATAGACTAGACTATAGACTAGACTATAGACTAGACTATAGACTAGACTATAGACTAGACCATAGAGTAGACTATAGGCTAGACCATAGACTAGACTATAGTCTAATCTATAGTCTAGTCTATAGTAGACTATAGACTAGACTATAGACTAGACTATAGACTAGACTATAGACTAGACTATAGACTAGACTATAGACTAGACTATAGACTAGACTATAGACTAGACTATAGACTAGACTATAGACTAGACTATAGACTAGACTATAGACTAGACTATAGACTAGACTATAGACTAGACTATAGACTAGACTATAGACTAGACTATAGACTAGACTATAGACTAGACTATAGGCTAGACTATAGACTAGACTATAGACTAGACTATAGACTAGACTATAGACTAGACTATAGACTAGACTATAGACTAGACTATAGACTAGACTATAGACTAGACTATAGACTAGACTATAGACTAGACTATAGACTAGACTATAGACTAGACTATAGACTAGACTATAGACTAGACTATAGACTAGACTATAGACTAGACTATAGACTAGACTATAGACTAGACTATAGACTAGACTATAGACTAGACTATAGACTAGACTATAGACTAGACTAGACTAGACTAGACTACTATAGACTACACTATAGACTACACTATAGACTAGAAGTTTTAAATTGGAAAAAGTGGTCCTTGTAAGATCTGTTTATGATTAGTTGCAATCGCCAAGAAATTCGATATATATGGCTTTAATAATAGAGTCAAAATCATTATTGAGAAATTCAAAATAGTGTTAATAAATACGATCAAGAAGAAAGTCAAGAGTGTCATCTTCCGAAAATCATGTTGAGGATCATCGTTATTTGGAGAAAATTGATATACACAAGTAAGTTTCTGTCAGGATCGAACCATTAGTTTCTTCTTAAAATGCCTAATGTTGTGATAAAAAATAAAGATTAAATTCTTTTCCGCCACTGTCTTAGAATGTCTTTAAAAAAAAATATTGTCTAGTATATTAGAATTAGGTTCAACAAAAGTTCTTGGCATTGACAATGACAACAAACATACTTTTAATTAATATTTACTAAATTAACCCATTAAATGTCATAGTAGACAGACACAAGAAATTTTAGAAATAAAAACAACCACAAAGCTAATTAATTTATGAGTTTAAAATTTATTAATTTCAAAATAAATTTTTATTTTCCTTTTATGCGGCTGCTGCAAATACAAGTTTATGTTTAAATTTTGTTATTTTTTTTCGCAATTTAAAATGTTAAAAACAAACGTATTTTCAAAATTTAACAAACAAGTTTTCAGTTATTTATTCTAGATTTAGCTAAAAAAATCTATTTAATTTATGGTTTATAAATTGAAAAATATGAGGAGTTAAGCCAGTAATTAAGTCAAAACTATTAAGAACAGAAAAAGTTAGAATTTTTGTTTAAATTTTGAAAATATATATAAAAAACAAACAAACTAGAATTTCGGGTTAAATAATTTCTTTGTCATGCAAAAACATTTAAATTTAAATTAAAAATAAAAAACGAAAACAATTATGCAAATATTAAAGTTTAAATTTTTAAGTTTTTATGGCAATACTTGTGTAGCAAATAAATTAAGTGAGATAAGCTAAGTTTTGAAAAATTTAATTTTTAAACAAAAAACATAAATTATGTGATTAATTAATAATAAATACGTAATAATTACAGAATAGTTTTTTTTCTAAAATAATAAATATATTTTTAATAAATTTAGACAATTCGCTTGCTGTGTGTTTTTTACATATTAATGAATATTTATAGACATTTTTATTAGATACAAAATATTTTTATAAACAAATATAAATTTATTTAAATTAAATTAACAACAAACTATGGGGCGCCTATGACTAAAAATTGTGTGTAAATCTGAATTTAAAAAAAAAAACCTAAGAAAAGAAAAAGTATTAAAAAAGAAACAAGATTAAATTGTTTTTTAATTAAATTTCAAAACTAGAAAATTCTACTTACATATACTTCTGACGTAGTCCGGAATTGTTATTAATAAAAGAATCTATAAATTTAGAGATTTGCATAAATTTTTTTTAAGAAAATATTTTTTATATTGGAGAGGTATAATCTCCAAAAGTCTATTGATAACATAATATCAAAAGTTATTGACAAAGTTCTCTAAAACGTCATAATCTTTGGTTTTATTATAAGAAAGTTTTAGTAACGGTTTAATATAAGAAAGTTTTTCAAATTAAAATTTTAATTTTGACGCCGAAATTTGCATAAAATAACAAATCAATTTAGAAAAAACTTCTGGTATAACCTTTCCAATTGTATATCAGAAATTTCCAATTTACCTTCTCCAACATTCAATTGTAATTCTGAAATTTTTAATTCTAATCCTAAAGCAAAGGTTTCTCTAAAATCAATTCCAAAATTATACCCTACACCACTATAGTGGGGAGGGTATTATACGTTTGTGCTGATGTTTGTAACACACAAAAATATTGGTCCTACACCCACCTTTAAGTATACCGATCGACTAAGACATGTCCGTCCGTCTGTCCGGCTGGCTGGCTGTCCAAAATGACACTGCAGATTTTCGTAATGATCGGCCCTTATTTGACCCTAGCCCCCATACAAACCCCCCCTCAAAAAATGTCTTAAAGGTCTAAAATTGACTTGTAACCATTTGTATCGCAATGAAACTCAACATAATTAACTATTATTTAAAAATATATCCTTTTCCCAAATTTAATGAGGATCGGCCCATGTTTGACCTATACTCCTATATAAAGCCTCATTTAGAAAATTAGTTTTTTTTATCAATAAATTGCTTAAATACTTTGGAATTAAAGTAAAATTCAACATAAAAGTTTCTTTGTGAAAAATAAACATTTTTTAAATATAGTCATGGTGTAGGGTATTATATGGTCGGCCATGCCCGACTATACTTTCCTACTTGTTTTTTAATAAAATTACAAAATTTTGATATATATTTTGAAATTCTAAAAAAAAATATTTGAAAACAATTCGAAATTTAACATTTTAACAAATAAATGTGTATAATTAATTTTTTTACTTAGAAGTTTGTTATATTTTTTATAAAACTTCAGATTTTAAATTTCTTGCTAATATTTTTCCACAAACAGCGTTTTTTCATTATTATTACTAACAACACCTCTCTTATCAATCTGGCAACATTACGCCAGCACACGTTTGTAAATTGTTATTGTTTACACTGTTTGTGTATATTTTTTCACTCCCCTTCTTTTTTATTATTTTCTTCTTTATCATTCTATTTTTAACTCAATGTGTTTTTCGTGTGTGTGTTTTTTTTATTATTTTTAACACACTACTAACGCTTCACTAGTGTTCCACTAAGAACTTTAGCTAATAATTCCCATTCGTTTTATATTTTTTCTAGAATAAGTAATAGAGAAATAGAGTAGTAAATTTGGGAAGTGAAGATTGTGGTTTTAACTAGCTGCTTATGCTTGATGATTGTTCGCCCAACCTTTGTTACGACATAATAGAACAGTCTTGAAATCATCTGATCCCCCTAAAATTGTTTGATAAAACAAAAACCTTATTTAAATTCAATAAATTTCATGTTTAATTTAGAATACGTAATAATAATTCGAGTGGTGGTTCCTTACAATGCCGATCCATAAAATGCACAAATTGTCTTAAAATGCTTGCAAATTTCTTAATGAAATTTAGTTTAGATCTGTATTACTTTTCAGATATCATACTTGATCTTATCACGTTTGATCTTGGCTCCCTCCAGAAATCTTTAACTTATATATATAAATTCTTAGAACCACTTCATAGTTCAGGTATTTTTTGTTATCGAAAAATATTGCGGTACAACCGACATTTTCGGTAAATGTATAGTATAGTCTATAGTGTAGTTTTTTCTATAGTCTAGTTTTAATTTTCTATGCCTGCTATAGTTGATCCTTGTCCCTTATACATACATATGTATGTATATGATCTGGATTCTTATCTTTGCACCAAATTTTTATAAGAATCAGTCCATTGTTGACCACTGTCCCATATAGATACATATATACGTATGTATGTATAATCTGGAATCTTCTCCTTCGGTTCGTTTAATAAAGAACGATATTGCCTAAAGTAAAGACTGAGTTGACTAATATCAAAGAATAAATATTTAATAAATATTATTTGCTACTTGATATTTAATATATGTAAGTCAATATCGGTTCAAATTAATAAAAAAACTTTACCCCTTCAAGACTACATATTTAAACAAGTAAGAGTGTTATATTCGGCTGTGCCGAATCTTGTATACCCACCATCAAAACATTGCCGAAAAGGAATGCTTCCTATAAATAAACTCATTTTCTGAAGGGGACCTTATATGGGGGTAGGGTCAATTATGGACCCATCCTCATAAAATTTATGATAATGATTTTAGTTCCTATAAAACTTGTTTATGTCGAATTTCATTGCTATATATGCTTCTTAAGGTCAGATATGAGCACTAAAGTCATTTTCTGAAGGGGACCTTATATGGAGGGTAGGGTCAATTATGGATCGATCCTTATAAAATTTTACGAAGAGATTTACGTTCCTATAAAATATGTTCCTGTCGAATTTCACCTCTATAGATGTTTCTTTTAGACAGTTACGAGCGTTAAAGTCATTTTGTGAAGGGACTTTATATGGGGGGTAGGGTCAATTATGGGCCTATTCTTCTAAAATTTTACAAAGAGATTTATGTTCATATATTGGTGCCGAATTTCACCGATATTGATGCTTCTTTTAACCAGTTATGAGCAATAAAGTAATTTTCTGAAGGGGGCCTTATATGGGGGCTAGGCGAAATCGTGGACCGATATTGCCCATTTTCAATGCCAAATAAACTGCATCAACTAAAAGTATCTATGCAAAATTTCAGCTCGCTAGCTACTTCCGTTGGACTCTATCGTGTTTTCAACAGACAGACGGACGGACATGGCTAGATCGTCTTAGAATCTAATAAGGACCTAGAATATATATACTTTTATGGGTCTTAGATGGATATTTCAATGAGTTACAAACGGAACAACTCGGACAAAAACAATATACCCCCCATCTTTTTTGATGGTGGGTATAAAAATGTTAAGGTCTGAACGACCCTATGCTAAATTCTATTGTGATCTATAGATATTTAAAAGTGGATCCTTTATCGGATATATACCGAATTTGGAAGACTTAAAGTTATACAAGATTTTACATCAATGATGGATCGATTCTCATAAGTGTGGAGAAATTTTGACCCTAGCCCGTTATGAACTTTAATGTAATTTTATGGAGGCTGCTATATACATATGTCAAATATATGGTAGCCAACTTGTGGAAATTTGTATGATAGGTATAAGCAATATATTTTAGACTATTTCAACCGAATATCAGATTTGGGTGAAGGTTTGTACATATGTATAAAGTAAACCATTCAATCATCTAACTCCTGCTTCTTGGGTCTGATTTCAACTGAATGTCTTAGTACCCATAGTATACATAGGTCTCCGATCAATATTTCGATGTATTTCAAATGGATTTTGATGACTGATGTAAAAACAACGATTTTATCCGATGAAAGACATTTCGCCTTAACAAGCGAACTTAGAAATTTCTAAAGAAATCGAAAACAAAAACATTTCCATTAACCCGAATTTTATTTTTGGGTGAAACTTTAAACAAAATAAAAACTATTAAATAATTACTTAATATTCCTAAGATGTTTATCGCTAAAAACAAATAATTTTATGTATTTCTTATTTTGAAATTTTCTTTTTATTTCCATTAAACTATTTAAAATTCTAAACACTTTTTTTGCTATTTGAATTATTTTCTCATTAATTTCTTACGATTAAAATGTTGTAAAAAAATAATTTATCGAAAATGCAAAACAATAAATCAAATTTTTTTTTGGCAAAAACAATAAAATCATAAATAAATAAAAAAAAAATCACCAGAAATAAAGTAAACAAATAATTATATTGTTTATGATTAAACAAGAAAATATTTTTGCAAATAAAAATGACAAGCAACGAAATGAAATCATAATATTTAGATTTAATCTACTTATTATCGGTCAAGTGAAAAGAGTGGATATTATATTAGTTTAATGAACCCTTATTCAAAAATATTTCAAATGTAGATTGAAATGATAGAATTTAGATAAAAATATAAAAAATATATTGAATAAAAATAATTATTTGTCATATTACATAATGGCATAAATTGCAAATGAATAAGCAAAATTTATATAAAATTTTCAATTTAATCTGTTTCTCAAACTTTAGTTATAAAAATTTTTTATTAAATAATTTAAGTCTTATATTCTGTAGGGTAAAACTTGTCTTTTGTTAATTCCAATTCTAAAATTTTAAACAAAAATTTATGTACCTGTTGGCATTTGTATTCTGTAAAATTTATTAAAACATATTTATTATTTTCTATAATAAATTATAACAGAAAGTTAAAAAGAATGTAATTGAAAATATGGTTAGACCAATTCGACCATTTAGTACCCTACACTAAATGGTAGAAAATTCACAAGATCGAATAAAGAACTATATGCTAGAATATAGAATGGACTATAGACTATAGACTAGACTATAGACTAGACTATAGACTAGACTATAGACTAGACTATAGACAAAGACTATAGACTAGACTAAAGACCAGACTATAGACTAGACTATACAGGAGACTATAGAATAGACTACAGACTAGACTATAGACTAGACTATAGACTAGACTATAGCTATAGACCTAGACTACAGACTAGACTATAGACTAGACTATAAACTAGACTATAAACTAGACTATAAACTAGACTATAAACTAGACTATAGACTAGACTATAGACTAGACTATAGACTAGACTATAGACTAGACTATAGACTAGACTATAGACTAGACTATAGACTAGACTATAGACTAGACTATAGACTAGACTATAGACTAGACTATAGACTAGACTATAGACTAGACTATAGACTAGACTATAGACTAGACTATAGACTAGACTATAGACTAGACTATAGACTAGACTAGAGACTAGACTAGACTATAGACTAGACTATAGACTAGACTAATAGACTAGACTAGACTATAGACTAGACTATAGACTAGACTTATAGACTAGACTATAGACTAGACTATAGACTAGACTATAGACTAGACTATAGACTAGACTATAGACTAGACTATAGACTAGACTATAGACTAGACTATAATAGACTATAGCTAGACTATAGACTAGACTATAGACTAGACTATAGACTAGACTATAGCTAGACTATAGACTAGACTATAGACTAGACTAGACTAGACTATAGACTAGACTATAAACTAGACTATAGACTAGACTATAGACTAGACTATAGACTAGACTATAGACTAGACTATAGACTAGACTATAGACTAGACTATAGACTAGACTATAGACTAGACTATAGACTAGACTATAGACTAGACTATAGACTAGACTATAGACTAGACTATAGACTAGACTATAGACTCGACGATAGACTAGACTAGACTAGACTATAGACTAGACTATAGACTAGACTATAGGACTAGACTATAGACTAGACTAGACTAGACTATAGACTAGACTATAGACTAGACTATAGACTAGACTATAGACTAGACTATAGACTAGACTATAGACTAGACTATAGACTAGACTATAGACTAGACTATAGACTAGACTATAGACTAGACTATAGACTAGACTATAGACTAGACTATAGACTAGACTATAGACTAGACTATAGACTAGACTATAGACTAGACTATAGACTAGACTATAGACTAGACTATAGACTAGACTATAGACTAGACTATAGACTAGACTATAGACTAGACTATAGACTAGACTATAGACTAGACTATAGACTAGACTATAGACTAGACTATAGACTAGACTATAGACTAGACTATAGACTAAGACTATAGACTAGACTATAGACTAGACTATATAGACTAGACTATAGACTAGACTATAGACTAGACTATAGACTAGACTATAGACTAGACTATAGACTAGACTATAGACTAGACTATAGACTAGACTATAGACTAGACTATAGACTAGACTATAGACTAGACTATAGACTAGACTATAGACTAGACTATAGACTAGACTATAGATGATAGGGCCATGCTCAGGCTACTATCGGGGTCAGCGGGTGGCGGATAGCTGAACGACCTATAAATATATAGGTCAGCTGCGAATAATAAGCAGTCCCCGACCACGAGCGGTGGAGTTCGAGGGCGTACTAAAAAAAGGTACAAAGGCCTGAAGACGACTTTGCGACATGGCGATTAGATGCCGCCATATAAGTAAGCATCCCCCACAGAAGGTACCCTCTTGAGAGGCGTAGTTAGAGGAGTGACGTCCTCGTGGTTCCTTCAGTCGACATCGAAAAATCCAGAAGCGTCTGTCTCACACTGAGCGGCTCCCTGGTCGGCGTCTGTTCCCCACGTAAGGGGCGGCTGCAAAAAAGCCCTGGCGGAAGGCAAAAAACGCTACGGGTAGGATCCCGGAAAACAAAAACAACTATGGAAAGGTCTCTAAATGAAAATTTCGATACGGTGCAGGGAGTAATAAACCCAGTACCGGCGGCTGAGTGTAGTGCGCAAGCAGGCTACCCGTCGTCGTCATCAAGCGACTGCAATGCTACCCCGGTTTCAAGCTTGGCTGGGTTAGCAGATACTGCTACAAGCAAAAACAATAAATCGGAGAAAAAACCTGCCCTGAGGAAACCTGCCAAAAAGGGGACTACTCCAAGGCAATCCACGGAAAAGGAAAATAAGTCTTTAGAAGAGGATCAGAAAATTGATGATCAACAGTTTGGATCATTCCTAAAGCTAGGAAATCTCATTGTAGAACTCATGGAATTTGTCAAAGACAAAAACAATATCCACCATGAAATCAAGGGATTGATTAGATCCATAAGAGTAACATACAACATAACGCGAGATAAATTGAAATGCGGCGAAAATGTCCCATTTATCAAAGAAGTTGAACAGGTGACCAAATCAAACTCAAAGGTGTTGCCCGGTAAGAGAGAGCCAAAGAGAAAAAATGAAAAAAATGAGGATACAGCAAAAACGCCTACACCAAAAAGAGCAAAACATGGTACCCAGAAAACATTAGCCCCTGGGAAAATTATTGATGAAACCCCTGAAGAAGCTGCTGCACATGAAGAAAATGGACACTCTGAGACAACTGTTGATGAAGCCCCTGCAGAGGTTGCTGAAGAAAGGACTGTTGATCAATCAAATGAAAGTAAATGGATCACAAGGAGTAAAATAAGGAAAAGAAAATTCCGCAAACCGAAGCCGGACAAGATTTTGATCTCGACGAAAGGAGACATCTCATATGCAGACATCCTTCGTAAGATCAGAACTAATCCTGACTTGAAAGAAATCGGAGATGAAGTTGCTAAAGTAAGAAGAACCCAAAAAGGAGACCTCCTACTGGTGCTCAAAAACGCTAGTGACAGTAAAAACATCGGTGAGAAAATAGTAACCACCCTAGATGGAAGTGTTGAAGTAAAGACTCGCAGAGATGAAGTAATGATAATCTGTAAAGACTTGGATGACATAACAACCAAGGAAGAAATATGTCAAGCTTTCGCCAATGAGTTAAAGATCTCAAAGCCCGATGAATCCTTTGTAAAATCAATATGGAAATCATACGGAGGCATGCAATCTGCAAGGCTATCACTTCCGGCAGCGGAAGCAAGCAAAGCTCTTGGACTAGGGAAAATCAAAATAGGTTGGTCCATATGCAGAATAAGAGAGACAAAATCACCTATCAAATGTTTTAGGTGCTTGGAGTTTAACCATACATCGAGGTTTTGTAAGGGAAATACCGATAGAACTAAATTATGTATAAAATGCGGCGCAGAAGGCCATATAGCAAAAGCTTGTAATGGCGAACCAAATTGTATGTTGTGCAGAGACAGAGGAGCGAAGGATTTAAAACATATAGCTGGAAGCTATAAGTGTCCCGTCTTCCAGAAAGCTCTATATGACAGTTCCAGATGAATTTTATACAAATAAACTTAAATCATTGTGCTGCAGCCCAGGATCTGCTAACACAGACCATCTGCGAGCTAAACATCGACGTCGCAATAATTTGCGAACAGTATAAAAACCTAGATGGAGATACCTGGCAAAGTGACCTAACAGGAAAATCTGCAGTCTGGGCCTGCGGAGGAAAAGCTATAGAAGAAGGCATGATAGAAAAGGAAGATGGTTTTGTGCGTACTAAGATAGGTGGCATATACATCTACAGTTGTTATATATCACCAAATATGCCAATCCAACAGTTTGAATTACTGATAGATAACCTCGTAAATGATGCAAGCAGTCATAACCCAAAGGTTATTGCAGGCGACTTCAATTCGTGGGCACAAGACTGGGGCAGCATACGAACAAATGAAAGAGGAAGATTACTATTAGACGCTTTCTCCAGACTAGATGTTGTTTTGGGGAACAAGGGGGATAAAAACACGTTTCGACGGGCAGGTACTGGCTCAATTGTTGACCTGACCTTCGTCTCTAGTGCTCTCGCAAGGGATATAGAATGGCAAGTTAGCGAACATTACACACATAGCGACCACCAGGCCATCCTACTCTCAATAAAAAATAGAAGGTACACAATTCCAAGAGGAAGAACAAAGTTCAAAGGCTGGGCTCAAGAAAAGTTTGATCCAAATGTTTTTGAGGAAATCTTTTGCACTTTTGAAATTGAGGAAAGTGATCCCGAAACGATGGCTGATAAAATAGTAGAAGCACTAAAAATTGCATGTGATGCGTCTATGCCACCAAAACGCACAAGCAGAAAAAGGAAAGAAAATTACTGGTGGAATAGTAGAATAGCGAGTCTAAGAAAAGAATGCCTGCAGTCCAGGCGCCAATACCAGAGAAGCAGGCTCCGACCGGACTTCGAAGAGAAAAAAGAAATATATCACCAAGCGAGAAAAGAACTGCAGAGAGCCATAAACCATAGCAAATCCGAATGCTTCAAAAATTGGTGTAAAGAAGCTGACACCAACCCGTGGGGCAAGGCATACCAAGTTGTAATGTCACGTTTAAAAGGGAAGAAGTCGCCACAAATCACTTGCCCATCCCTAATCGAAGATATAGTCAAGGTACTATTCCCAGAAGGAGAACCCCTGACTCATACATTACAACCTGCTGAACGTAATGAAGTAGTAATAACAGAGGAAGAAGTATTAAATCTATGCTCCAAGATTGGTGACAAAAAGGCACCAGGCCCAGATTGCATCCCAAACAGGGCCCTCAAACTTGCAATCAAATTGAGACCTGCTCTTTTTGCAAAAATATTCCAGAAATGTCTAAATGTCGGTACATTTCCCATTAACTGCAAATGCCTGGAGAGGATTATACACAACAGACTAGCGATAGCCATCGAAAATGCTAATGGTCTATCAAATAACCAATATGGATTTCGCAAAGCTAAATCAACAGTAGACGCCATAAACTTTGTGGTAGATACAGCCAGAAGGGCAATAAATGGTAAGGGTAAACATAGAAAATACTGCGCCATTATTACTCTTGATATAAAGAATGCGTTCAACTCTGCAGGTTGGAAACATATTGTGTCAACGCTCAGGAACTTAAATATCCCTGACTACTTAACTAGAATTATAGAAAACTATTTTGCAAATAGAATCTTAAGCGTGGAAACAGATAGAGGCACAGATATCTTTAATGTTACAACAGGTGTTCCCCAGGGCTCCGTTCTAGGGCCACTATTGTGGAACGTCATGTATAATGGCATTTTCAACTTAAAAATTCCCGAAGAGGCTAAAATTGTTGGTTTCGCCGACGATATCGCGGTAATAGTTCAAGCGAGACACATAGAGGATGTGAAAATATATGCCAACGAAGCAGTGTGGGAAATAAAAAATTGGCTGAAGTCAATAAACCTTGAATTGGCAGAGCAGAAAACTGAACTGGTTCTCATAAGCGGAAGAAGAACAAGAGAGTCTCTAACAATAAAAGTTGGAACGTCTTATATAACCTCATCACAGAATATAAAATATCTTGGTATAATTTTAGATGATCGACTAAATTTTAAAGCACATATCGAATATGCCTGCAAGAAAGCAGTCGGAGTGACAAATGCCTTAGCCCAAATGATGCCAAATGTCGGTGGTCCTCGTCATAGCCGCAGAGTACTAATTTCGAAAGTAACAAACTCCACGTTGTTGTATGGGTCGCCAGTGTGGGAAAAATGTGTAAGCACCTCGTCAAAAAAGAGCTTACTTTCAATATTTAGGAGAGGTTGTCTAAGAATCTGCAGTAGTTTTAGAACAGTGTCGTGTGAAGCAGCAAGCGTCGTAGCGGGTGTCATACCCATAGATATAACAGCAAGGGAACTTTCCAACGTCTATAAGGAGATAGCAGACAATCCCAATGTACCAAAGAACCTTATTCGTAAGTCTGAAAGGGATAAATCGATATCAAGCTGGCAAAGAAGATGGGATAATTCCCCAAAAGGCAGATGGACCTACAGACTATTACCCAACATCGATATATGGCTAAAACGTCTAGTCTATTGACTAGACTATAGACTAGACTATAGACTAGACTAGACTATAGACTAGACTATAGACTAGACTATAGACTAGACTAGACTATAGACTAGACTATAGACTAGACTATAGACTAGACTAGACTATAGACTAGACTATAGACTAGACTATAGACTAGACTATAGACTAGACTATAGACTAGACTATAGTCTAGACTATAGACTAGACTATAGACTAGACTGTAGACTAGACTATAGACTAGACTATAGACTAGACTATAGACTAGACTATAGACTAGACTATAGACTAGACTATAGACTAGACTATAGACTAGACTATAGACTAGACTATAGACTAGACTATAGACTAGACTATAGACTAGACTTTAGACTAGTCTATTGACTAGACTATAGACTGGACTATAGACTAGACTATAAACTGTAAAAAACATTATATGAAATTTGCTTTACTTCAAAGCAGATGAATTGCCAATATATCTAAATGTGATTACACGAAAAGAATTCCTCACTAAAGTGTTGTAGGGCGTTGAAACTAATAAACAAATATTTCATAATAAATTCAAGATGATTTAAATAAATAAAGGAAACCACACAATTCTTCCTATTTAACATTTATAAAATTTATTTATTTTTGTTATTTATTTATATCATTTGAATTATGTTTGTTAAACAAATGCTAAATAAAACAAAACTAAATTACAAAAAAAAAAATCAAGAAAAAAACTATTTATATGATGTTTAATTAAGAGAAATTTTTGTTAAATTCAAACAGACAACATGTATCTAAAAGATACTTGCCCGAGTAAATATATACATAAATTTACGTTTATATTTTTTTCCTTTAAAATCATCATTAGTATCATTGTATTGCAATGCAAATGTGTGCGTGAAAATCTAAATTTAAATTTATTTGTAGTGAAAGTGTCATCGTAATGCTAAAGATGATAATGATAATAATAATGTTGTTATTAACGAAGCGGTGATGAGGATGTTTTAGTTTTTTTCTGGTGTTTTTGTCTTTGAGAAATCAACAACTTTTAGTTTTTCATTGTTTTGTTTTTTTTGCACATTATTTTTTATTTTAGTTTTTATGTTTATTTTTAATTTATTGTTTTATATACATTTGTTTCTACTATGTTTTTGTTTGTATTTATAGTCTGAAATGCCCTTTAAGTGGCCTTTTTTGTATGATAAATGTAATCATTTACATTTTTAAGATTTTCATCATGTTCCTTAATTAAAATTGTCTATTTGGTTTTATTTGTTTGGTCTTGCAGCAAATTGCAAATTATTGCATAGAAAAGTGTGTTTACACTTCGCTAAAGAATTGACATTAGGTATTTTTTGCACTGTACAAGTGGATTCTTTGAATGACATAAACGTTTTTAATAAGCGCCGTTGAATTGGCGGGAAACCGATAAAGAAGTAAATTAAATTAAACTAATTAACTGAAATGTATTTTTTATTATTGTTATTGGGTAAAAGTTTGTTTCGAATGATTATTTGCAGCATAAGGTGAAGATATATTTGCATAAAAAAATCAGGTGGGTAACATTATTAGATACACATACATATATTAAACTATACATTTAAATAGGATCATTCCTTGGTACCAGGTTCCCTCGATACAAGACTATAGAGTAGACTCGACTATAGACAATTCTATAGTCTAGACTGTAGAATAGACTATAGACTAGACTATAGACTACTAGACTACACTTTAGACTACATTTTAGACTAGTCTCTAGACTAGACTTTAGACTAGACTTTATACTAGACTTTAGACTAGACTTTAGACTAGACTTTAGACTAGACTTTAGACTAGACTAGAATTTAGACTAGACTTTAGACTAGACTAGAATTTAGACTAGACTTTAGACTAGACTACAATTTAGACTAGACTTTAGACTAGACTAGAATTTAGACTAGACTTTAGACTAGACTTTAGACTAGACTTTAGACTAGACTTTAGACTAGACTTTAGACTAGACTTTAGACTAGACTTTAGACTTTAGGCTAGACTTTTGACTAGACTTTAGAGTAGACTTTAGACCAGACTTTAGGCTATATTTGAGACAATACTTTACCCTACATTTTGGACTAGACTTTAGACTAGACTTTAGACTAGACCTTATACTAGACTTTAGACTAGACTTTAGACTAGACTTTAGAATAGACTTTAGACTAGACTTTAGACTAGACTTTAGACTAGACTTTAGACTAGACTTTAGACTAGACTTTAGACTAGACTTTATACTAGACTTTAGACTAGACTTTTGACTAGACTTTAGACTAGACTTTAGGCTAGATTTGAGACTAGAATTTAGACTAGACTTTAGGCTAGATTTGAGACTATACTTTAGACTACATTTTAGACTAGAATTTAGACTAGACTTTAGACTACACTTTAGACTAGACTTTAGACTAGACTTTAGACTAGACTTTAGACTAGACTTTAGACTAGACTTTTGACTAGACTTTAGGCTAGATTTGAGACTATACTTTAGACTACATTTTAGACTAGAATTTAGACTAGACTTTAGGCTAGATTTGAGACTATACTTTAGACTACATTTTAGACTAGAATTTAGACTAGACTTTAGACTACACTTTAGACTAGACTTTAGACTAGACTTTAGACTAGACTTTAGACTAGACTTTAGACTAGACTTTAGACTAGACTTTAGACTAGACTTTAGACTAGACTTTAGACTAGACTTTAGACTAGACTTTAGACTAGACTTTAGACTAGACTTTAGACTAGACTTTAGACTAGACTTTAGACTAGACTTTAGACTAGACTTTAGACTAGACTTTAGACTAGACTTTAGACTAGACTTTAGACTAGACTTTAGACTAGACTTTAGACTAGACTTTAGACTAGACTTTAGACTAGACTTTAGACTAGACTTTAGACTAGACTTTAGACTAGACTTTAGACTAGACTTTAGACTAGACTTTAGGCTAGATTTGAGATTTGAGACTATACTTTAGACTACATTTTAGACTAGACTTTAGACTAGACTTAGACTAGACTTAGACTAGACTTAGACTAGACTTTAGACTAGACTTTAGACTAGACTTTAGACTAGACTTTAGACTAGACTTTAGACTAGACTTTAGACTAGACTTTAGACTAGACTTTAGACTAGACTTTAGACTAGACTTTAGACTTGACTTTAGACTAAACTTTAGACTAGACTTTAGAATAGACTTTGGAATAGACTTTAGACTAGACTTTAGACTAGACTTTAGACTAGACTTTAGACTAGACTTTAGACTAGACTTTAGACTAGACTTTAGACTAGACTTTAGACTAGACTTTAGACTAGACTTTAGACTAGACTTTAGACTAGACTTTAGACTAGACTTTAGACTAGACTTTAGACTCTACTTTAGACTACATTTTAGACTAGACTTTAGACTAGACTTTAGACTAGACTTTAGACTAGACTTTAGACTAGACTTTAGACTAGACTTTAGACTAGACTTTAGACTAGACTTTAGACTAGACTTTAAACTAGACTTTAGACTAGACTTTCGAATAGACTTTAGAATAGACTTTAGACTAGACTTTAGACTAGACTTTAGAATAGACTTTAGACTAGACTTTAGACTAGACTTTGGACTATTGACTAGACTAAACTTAAAGTTAGACTATATTTTATACTAGACTTCATTTCGCATGATATTTTTTTAAAATACCCCCTTTATATAGTATTAAAGAAAACTCTTTTAATTGAAATATAAATATTAATTTTAAAAATTTGCAAACAATTATCTAATTACCAAGTGTCAAATTTAATATATTCTATATTAAGTAAAAAAGTAAACAACAATTATACGACAAAGCAAATAACAGTTTCTCTAGCATTATGAGAATTTTTATGTTCTAAACAATTTACAATATTTATTTATACTCTAATTTTCTGCCACTTGAAAAATGATTTATGATTTTAAGAATTTGTTTAGTTTTTCTTTATATGAGTTGTCCAAATGTTTACAAAACAAATTAACAAATTGTTTTAAGGTTTTATGTGTCTTACGTATGTATGTATGTGTAGTTTTTTTTAACTTAAGCTTTGTTTGTTTATAATCTCTTAACTACTAGTTTTTGTTGGTTGATTTTTTTTTATTTTTTTGCTTGTTATGGACTATAGTAAAAAAACCAATAGACTTAAATATTTTTTGCTTAAATATTTGATTTGTTTATAAACACTTGATGGCGCTTGGAAAGTTTGTTTTTTTCCATTTTTTTGGGAGGTCTTAAACGCTTTAAGCGTTTTTTACTACAAGTTTTGTTTATGTTTAATTAATTTATTAAAACTACATATTTGGTTGTTAATATGACTCAACTAACTGTTGTTGATATGAGTAACAATGTTTAGGGTTTTAAATATTTTCAAATGCAGACTTTTCAAATTTAAATAATATAATTTTTTTCCATTTCTAAGTAATTGGTAATGAGAACAATATTGCGTATACGTACATATGTATGTATATGTATGTGTATTTATGACTCATATTTTATTATTTCTTACAATTTGCTTTACTATTCGTCAGTTATTTTAATAATAAACTGACAGTCATGCTATTGAATTGCAGCAAGTACTTAGACTATTAGACGTTCAAATTTAATTTGTACATCCGTTAATAATTCTAGAGAATTTTAGTGAAATTTCATTATTATTTCGTTATAATTTGAAATTTTGGCGTATTATTGTTGTTGCTTCTTTAAACCATATGGCAAATAAATAATTGTTGTAAAAATACAACAACATATTCTAAAAATATTTCATTACAAACATCTTTAAATAGAAAGTGTTTATTAATAATAAACGTCTTGTTAATTGTTCTTAATTTATTGAAAACAATATTTTGTTTTGAACATTTACAATTCGTCTACTCTTTCAGAGCAGTTTACCTGACCGACATGGGCAACTAAAAGTTGTTGAAAAAATACATATATTTTAGAAGCTGCTAAATAACATAAGCGGAACATTTACAAATAATCATGTTGTTAAAGATTTAAGTGCTAAAAAGTCATAAATATTTATTCCAGCTAAAAATAAAGATTAATATTTATAAAAAAAAATAAAATAATTTTTTGGAACTCAAAAAATACATTTTATTTTATTTTCAACTAAAATTAAAATATTTAAAAATCCTTTGAAATCATCCCTACTTGAAGCTAATGATTATTTAACCGCTTACATGTCAGTACTTACTATCAAATATCAATGTATAAGTAATGAAGCCTAAGGTACCTACCCCTTAACGGGCAATGTATGTTTTTGTTGTAAATGCCCACCTTTTCGTGGTTCAACTTATTTATAATATTTTTTCCATTTAAATAATACCAAACTGTTTCTATTACTACTTTTCGCAATCTTTCTGTAAAAAAAAGTATTAAAAATGTCTTTACACACATCATTTAAAAGTATTAATTACAAAAAAAAAAACAACTTCATTGCCAGCCCCCTATTGTAATCATTTCAGAAACCAATCATAAAAAAACCACTGAAAATTCGAACAAAATTTCCAGCCGGAAAATTTTTTACAATGAAATTATTTGTTTTTAAATACTTAAACGTAAAAAATAACAAAAAAAAAAAAAATAAAATAAAACAACTTTATAAACATTTTTCATCTGCATTTGCTTATGACGTCAAATAAACAACTTTATAAATTTCCAGCTAGCATTTTTATTCTGAATTATTGAACATTTTTAAGTGCGTTTGTTATTGTACATTGGGGGTATACACGTTCGATACAAGTAGCAGATTTTTAAGGTGAAGATAAACATTCGCACACTTTTGTTTTTATTTTTATTTTAAAATTCTCAAATCATCTTTTTATAATAATCATGTGAGGTAATGAAAATATTTTCCTCTGCTTTCGAACAGAAAACTATTCGAATAAACATAATCAGATGAAATTAACGTCATCATGTTTTTTTCTTTGCAAAATTGTTAGGAACAATAACATAGAATGTTGAAAAGAAAACTTATGAAAATATTTACTTAGATTTTTTGTTTTGGGTTTTTAAGAAAATATGTATGTATGTATGCATTTTTTTTCTGGAAAACATAGCTACTTATAGTATGAGAAATTGATCACAAAACTAAATTATGGACTAGACTATATGCTAGACCATAAGCTATACTATAAACTACACTATAGAATATACTATAGAGTAGACTATGGACTAGCCTATGCATTAGATTATAGATTAGGTTATAGACTAGACTATTGGCTACATATTTAGGCTATAGACTAGACTATAGGCTAGACTATAGACCAGACTATAGACTAGACTATAGACCAGATTAAAGACTAGACTATATACTAGACTATGGACTAGAATATAGACTAGACTATAGACCAGACTATAGACGAGACTATAGACCAGACTATAGACTAGAATATACAATAGACTATATACTTGACTATTGACTAAACTGTAGACTAGACTATAGAGCAGACTATAGAATAGACTAGACTATAGAATAGACTATAGAGTAGACTACAGACTAGTCTATAGATTACATTATAGATTAGATTATAGACTAGAATACAGACCAGACTGCAGACTAAAATATAGAATAGACTATAGACTAGACTATAGACTAGACTATAAGCTAGACTATATTCCAGACTATAGACCAGATTAAAGACTATAGACTAGACTATTGACTAGAATATAGAATAGACTATATACTAGACTATAGCCTAGACTATAGAATATACTATATACTATAGAATAGACTAAAGACTGCAACATAGACTAGACTACAGACTAGACTATAGACTAGACTATAGACCAGACTATAGAGTAGACTACATACCAGACCATAGACTATACTAGACTATAGACAAGACTATAAACCAGACTATAGACCAGACTATAGACTAGAATATAGAATAGACTATATACTGGACTATAGACCAGACAATAGACTAAGCAGTATAAGACTATAGACTAGATAATAGACTAGACTATAGGCCAGCCTAGACTGTAGAATAGATTAGACTATAGACCAGACTATAGACCAGACTAAAGACTAGACTATAGTCTAGACCATAGACTAGACTAGGCTAGAAACTAGACTATAAGCTAGGCTATAGGCTAGACTACAGACTATAATATAGCTACACTAGACTTTTGACTATACTATAGACTAGACTGTAGACTAGACTATAGGCTAAACTATATTAGACAAGATTAGATTTAATCTAGATTATAGACTAGACTATAGACTGCACTGTAGACTGGACTCTATATTAGACTATAGACTAGAATATTGCCTATAAACAAGACTAATTCATATTTTGGAACATTTCTATTCTTTCCAAACCACTACTCACATTGATATATGTAAATAATGTTATTGTATGTATATTTTTGTATTTTGCAAATGGAACTTTGAAGTCATCAATTATTTTAGGCTTTCAACACATTTTGATTTTTATCACTTAACTGTGGATGCCTATACACACTCTCTATGATTGATTGAATATGTTGGACATCTTAGGCTGACCCCTGCCTAAATTATCAAAATATTTTTTTCCATTTCAATAAACATCATTTAAAATGTATTGTCATATACAAATGTTATTATATTCTCTTAAGTAATTCTGATTAAATATGCATGATATCAATTTATTATGCCAAAAAAATAGGGTCAGGGTCAAACATGACAAACATTTTTCCGCAATAATAAAAGTGTTTTGGAGAAAAAATTAATAGAGTTATTTAACATAACCCTTTAGTAAAAAATATAATTAAAATATATTTTGCTATATTTAGTGATACAAAAAGTATTTAGTTGAAAACAAATTTTTGCAATATGATAAATTTTACCTAAAATAATTTAAGCATTACGTTGCCACTTTCTTTGAAAATACTAATAAAAATACTCCTACTTAAAATACTAATAATTTTTAATTTTAATGCATGTTGCTAGTAAAATTAATGATCATTTAATTACCTAAACACTATTATATTTTTGATGGAAATTTTTCTTTGAAAACCTATGAATAATATTATCAAAAAACTTTTGTAGGAAGAAGCGCTAAACTAATCTTTTAGTTTATCATAAGAAGAAAACTTGCAAGTTCATAATTTAGAAAGAAAAAAATATTATTTTTTGTAAATAAAAACCACATATTGTTATTTACAATTATTTACTTAAATAATTAAAATTACTTCCCATAAGTAGAGCATGTAAAGTTTTATTTAGCTAAATTTGTTCGCCAGAAATGTCTATTAAATATCCCTTTCCCCAGTAAATTACACAAATAGTGTCATTTTATTAGAAAATTCGGCATATCACAACTTTTATCTCTTCACAAATTAAATAAAATTACATAGTCGAAACAATTTCAAATTAAGCATTAAACAGATATTTCTAATGTGAAAAAATATAAAAATAATTTCAATTTAAACTTAAAAATACTGGTGATTTTTTCGTAACAAAAATAAAATAAAATAAATAAAAATACTATAGAATAGACTGTGCACAATACTATAGACTAAACTATATATTAGTAAATAGTCTAGTCTAGTCTATAGTCTAGTCTATAGTCTAGTCTATAGTCTAGTCTATAGTCTAGTCTATAGTCTAGTCTATAGTCTAGTCTATAGTCTAGTCTATAGTCCAGTCTATAGTCTAGTCTATAGTCTAGTCTATAGTCCAGTCTATAGTCTAGTCTATAGTCTAGTCTATAGTCCAGTCTATAGTCTAGTCTATAGTCTAGTTTATAGTCCAGTCTATAGTCTAGTCTATAGTCTAGTCTATAGTCTAGTCTATAGTCTAGTCTATAGTCTAGTCTATAGTCTAGTCTATAGTCCAGTCTATAGTCTAGTCTATAGTCTAGTCTATAGTCCAGTCTATAGTCTAGTCTATAGTCTAGTCTATAGTCTAGTCTATAGTCTAGTCTATAGTCTAGTCTATAGTCTAGTCTATAGTCTAGTCTATAGTCTAGTCTATAGTCTAGTCTATAGTCTAGTCTATAGTCTAGTCTATAGTCTAGTCTATAGTCTAGTCTATAGTCTATAGTCTAGTCTATAGTCTAGTCTATAGTCTAGTCTATAGTCTATAGTCTAGTCTATAGTCTAGTCTATAGTCTAGTCTATAGTCTAGTCTATAGTCTAGTCTATAGTCTAGTCTATAGTCTAGTCTATAGTCTAGTCTATAGTCTAGTCTATAGTCTAGTCTATAGTCTAGTCTATAGTCTAGTCTATAGTCTAGTCTATAGTCTAGTCTATAGTCTAGTCTATAGTCTAGTCTATAGTCTAGTCTATAGTCTAGTCTATAGTCTAGTCTATAGTCTAGTCTATAGTCTAGTCTATAGTCTAGTCTATAGTCCTAGTCTATAGTCTAGTCTATAGTCTAGTCTATAGTCTAGTCTATAGTCTAGTCTATAGTCTAGTCTATAGTCTAGTCTATAGTCTAGTCTATAGTCTAGTCTATAGTCTAGTCTAGTCTAGTCTAGTCTATAGTCTAGTCTATAGTCTAGTCTATAGTCTAGTCTATAGTCTAGTCTATAGTCTAGTCTACTATAGTCTAGTCTATAGTCTAGTCTATAGTCTAGTCTATAGTCTAGTCTATAGTCTAGTCTATAGTCTAGTCTATAGTCTATAGTCTAGTCTAGTCTATAGTCTAGTCTAGTCTATAGTCTAGTCTAGTCTATAGTCTAGTCTAGTCTATAGTCTAGGTCTAGTCTATAGTCTAGTCTATAGTCTAGTCTATAGTCTAGTCTATAGTCTAGTCTATAGTCTAGTCTATAGTCTAGTCTATAGTCTAGTCTATAGTCTAGTCTATAGTCTAGTCTAGTCTAGTCTAGTTCTAGTCTATAGTCTAGTCTATAGTCTAGTTATCTAGTCTATAGTCTAGTCTATAGTCTAGTCTATAGTCTAGTCTATAGTCTAGTCTATAGTCTAGTCTATAGTCTAGTCTATAGTCTAGTCTATAGTCTAGTCTATAGTCTAGTCTATAGTCTAGTCTATAGTCTAGTCTATAGTCTAGTCTATAGTCTAGTCTAGTCTAGTCTAGTCTATAGTCTAGTCTATAGTATAGTCTATAGTCTGTCTATAGTCTAGTCTATAGTCTAGTCTATAGTCTAGTCTATAGTCTAGTCTATAGTCTAGTCTATAGTCTAGTCTATAGTCTAGTCAATAGTCTAGTCTATAGTCTAGTCTATAGTCTAGTCTATAGTCTAGTCTATAGTCTAGTCTATAGTCTAGTCTATAGTCTAGTCTATAGTCTAGTCTATAGTCTAGTCTATAGTCTAGTCTATAGTCTAGTCTATAGTCTAGTCTATAGTCTAGTCTATAGTTCTAGTCTATAGTCTAGTCTATAGTCTAGTCTATAGTCTAGTCTATAGTCTAGTCTATAGTCTAGTCTATAGTCTAGTCTATAGTCTAGTCTATAGTCTAGTCTATAGTCTAGTCTATAGTCTAGTCTATAGTCTAGTCTATAGTCTAGTCTATAGTCTAGCGCTCATTGTAATCATGCAGTAATATATGTGCCTTAATTCTTTAATATATGTATTTATAAACTATTTTCGTTTTTTATAACAATTGCAATTAATTGCTTATTTAAACAAAAAAAAAACAATTTTTTCTTTTCAAAACTAAAATTTTAACTACTTTGATAACCTTGATTTTCAAATAAATTTCAATTAATTGGAAATGATCACATATTTATTTATTTTTGCAATATTTATTTATTAATAATATTTATTTCGAATTTTTATAGGAATTTTTAATAAGAATTTGCATATTTCTATTGTATATTGTTAAGAAAATAAATTCTTCTTTATTATTTTTTTATTAATATTTTTTTCCATTATTACACACCAACATCATGCCTGAATTGATTGGTAATTTTAATTTGGCGTATTTCTTTTCTATTTTTTTTTCTTAAAATTTATGTGAAATTTTGCACTTGATTCAATATAGGAAGAACCTTGAAACTCGTCAAAAAAATGAAATTTGTGTAAAATGCATTTTGTTGTTGAAAAGTGACTAATCGATTTTTTTACAATAATAATTGAATTAATTGAGTGGGTGGGTGTACCTATTCTGTAATTGTGTTATAGAATCTGTAAATAATTCATTTCATTCAATAATATTATTAAATTTATTTCAAAATACTAGTTTACAATTAAGTGACATTTAATGAATTAAAATTAAGCTGTTAATGGGGAAGCCCTTCCCAGTGAAATAATGTTTTTTTTTAATACAAATCTAGGGAAAAGCAGTTTGTTCATATACAAATTCTTTTCTATTACAAATAGTTTAAAATAAACTAAAAATTACTTCACCTTAAAATTGTAGTGGGTTTGAGTATTAGAAATAAAAACTAGATTTGTATCCTTTACAGCCCACATACTGTTATAATCTTAATACTTCTAATATTGCAACAATATTTGATTGTTTTTCACTTTTTTTATTTGCTAAATAAACAAAATGATATTTAATCTTTATTTCAAATAAACTTCAAATGTCAATATCAATTTGTTGTTTTGTTAATTGCTGTTGTTTTACTTTTTTTGCTCAAATCAGCCAAGTTTTTTTTCATTCTAAAACAAACATTTTTTCATTCATTGATTTAAACAGTCAATCAGCACTTGATTTTTTTTCGTTTATTTATCACGTCATTTTGAATTCTTTTATTGAATTTGAAGCCAATCGTCTTGTGGTTGTCTTACATAAATATTTCTGTTCAAGTAGTTTTTGTTCGATTAAAGAACTTTGATAAATGTAATAATAAAAAAAATAACATTTTATGACCATTTATACCAGCAATTAATGAAAATAAACACGTTAAACAATTAACGCACATTCCTATGTATTTAATGAAAAATTCCTTAAATGAAAATAAAATCATACAATGTCTATCAATAAATTTTTGTTAAGAAAACGCACACAATTGGATTGATCTTGAAAATAATTTGTTATAAACAACTTATGTTTTGTTTTCGTTATTAAATTTATTATCATAGAATACATAAATATTCTTGTAATTTTATGGACATTTTGTAAAAAAAACCCACAAAAAATATTTGTGAATGATTGGGTTGAAATCAATACACTGAAAATATAGACTAGAGACTAGACTATAGACTAGACTATAGACTAGACTATAGACTAGACTATAGACTAGACTATAGACTAGACTATAGACTAGACTATAGACTAGACTATAGACTAGACTAGACTAGACTAGACTATAGACTAGACTAGACTATAGACTAGATAGAACTATAGACTAGACTATAGACTAGACTATAGACTAGACTATAGACTAGACTATAGACTAGACTATAGACTAGACTATAGACTAGACTATGACTAGACTATATACTAGACTATAGACTAGACTATGGACTAGACATAGACTAGACTAATAGACTAGACTATAGACTAACTATAGACTAGACTATAGACTAGACTATGGACTAGACTATAGACTAGACTATAGACTAGACTATAGACTAGACTATAGACTAGACTATAGACTAGACTATAGACTAGACTATACTAGACTATAGACTAGACTATAGACTAGACTATAGACTAGACTATAGACTAGACTATAGACTAGACTATAGACTACTATAGGACTAGACTATAGACTAGACTATAGACTAGACTATAGGACTAGACTAAGACTAGACTATAGACTAGACTATAGACTAGACTATAACTAGACTATAGCTAGACTATAGACTAGACTATAGACTAGACTAGACTAGACTATAGACTATGACTAGACTAGACAGACTATAGACTAGACTATAGACTAGACTAGACTATAGACTATACTACTAGACTATAGACTAGACTATAGACTAGACTATAGACTAGACTATAGACTAGACTATAGAATAGACTATGGACTAGACTATAGCTAGACTATAGACTAGACTATAGACTAGACTATAGACTAGACTATGGACTAGACTATAGACTAGACTATAGACTAGACTATAGACTAGACTATAGACTAGACTATAGACTAGACTATGGACTAGACTATAGACTAGACTATAGACTAGACTATAGACTAGACTATAGACTAGACTATAGACTAGACTAATAGACTAGACTATAGACTAGACTATAGACTAACTATAGACTAGACTATAGACTAGACTATAGACTAGACTATAGACTAGACTATAGACTAGACTATAGACTAGCTATAGACTAGACTATAGACTATAGACTAGTCTATAGACTAGACTATAGACTATACTATAGACTAGACTATAGACTAGACTATAGACTAGACTATAGACTAGACTATAGACTAGACTATAGACTGACTATAGACTAGACTATAGACTAGACGATAGACTAGACTATAGACTAGACTATAGACTCGACTATAGACTAGATAGACTAGACTATAGACTAGACTATATAGACTAGACTAGACTATAGACTAGACTATAGACTAGACTATAGACTAGACTATAGACTAACTATAGACTATATACTAGACTATAGACTAGACTATAGACTAGACTATAGACTAGACTATAGACTAGACTAGACTAGACTAGACTAGACTAAGACTAGACTATAGACTAGACTAGACTAGACTAGACTGACTATAGACTAGACTAGACTAAGACTAGACTATAGACTAGACTATAGACTAGACTAGACTAGACTAGACTAGACTAGACTAGACTAGACTAGACTAGACTAGACTAGACTATAGACTAGACTATAGACTAGACTAGACTAGACTAGACTAGACTATAGACTATAGACTAGACTATAGACTAGACTATAGACTAGACTATAGACTAGACTATAGACTAGACTATAGACTAGATTATAGACTAGACTATAGACTAGACTATAGACTAGACTAGACTAGACTATAGACTAGACTATAGACTAGACTATAGACTAGACTATAGACTAGACTATACTAGACTATAGACTAGACTATAGACTAGACTATAGACTAGACTATAGACTAGACTATAGACTAGACTATAGACTAGACTATAGACTAGACTATAGACTATACTATAGGACTAGACTATAGACTAGACTATAGACTAGACTATAGACTAGACTATAGACTAGACTATAGACTATACTATAGGCTAGACTATAGAGACTAGACTATACTAGACTATAGACTAGACTATAGACTAGACTATAGACTAGACTATAGACTAGACTATAGACTAGACTATAGACTAGACTATAGACTAGACTATAGACTAGACTATAGACTAGACTATAGACTAGACTATAGACTAGACTATAGACTAGACTATAGACTAGACTATAGACTAGACTATAGACTAGACTATAGACTAGACTATAGACTAGACTATAGACTAGACTATAGACTAGACTATAGACTAGACTATAGACTAGACTATAGACTAGACTATAGACTAGACTATAGACTAGACTATAGACTAGACTATAGACTAGACTATAGACTATACTATAGACTAGACTATAGACTAGACTATAGACTAGACTATAGACTAGACTACAGACTAGACTATGACGACTATAGACTAGACTATAGACTAGACTATAGACTAGACTATAGACTAGACTATAGACTAGACTATAGACTAGACTATAGACTAGACTATAGACTAGACTATAGACTAGACTATAGACTAGACTATAGACTAGACTATAGACTAGACTATAGACTAGACTATAGACTAGACTATAGACTAGACTATAGACTAGACTATAGACTAGACTATAGACTAGACTATAGAGACTAGACTATAGACTAGACTATAGACTAGACTATAGACTAGACTATAGACTAGACTATAGACTAGACTATAGACTAGACTATAGACTAGACTATAGACTAGACTATAGACTAGACTATAGACTAGACTATAGACTAGACTATAGACTAGACTATAGACTAGACTATAGACTAGACTATAGACTAGACTATAGACTAGACTATAGACTAGACTATAGACTAGACTATAGACTAGACTATAGACTAGACTATAGACTAGACTATAGACTAGACTATAGACTAGACTATAGACTAGACTATAGACTAGACTATAGACTAGACTATAGACTAGACTATAGACTAGACTATAGACTAGACTATGACTAGACTATAGACTAGACTATAGACTAGACTATAGACTAGACTATAGACTAGACTATAGACTAGACTATAGACTAGACTATAGACTAGACTATAGACTAGACTATAGACTAGACTATAGACTAGACTATAGACTAGACTATAGACTAGACTATGGACTAGACTATAGACTAGACTATAGACTAGACTATAGACTAGACTATAGACTAGACTATGGACTAGACTATAGACTAGACTAAGACTAGACTATAGACTAGACTATAGACTAGACTATAGACTAGACTATAGACTAGACTATAGACTAGACTATAGACTAGACTATAGACTAGACTATAGACTAGACTATAGACTAGACTATAGACTAGACTATAGACTAGACTATAGACTAGACTATAGACTAGACTATAGACTAGACTATAGACTAGACTATAGACTAGACTATAGACTAGACTATAGACTAGACTATAGACTAGACTATAGACTAGACTATAGACTAGACTATAGACTAGACTATAGACTAGACTATAGACTAGACTATAGACTAGACTATAGACTAGACTATAGACTAGACTATAGACTAGACTATAGACTAGACTATAGACTAGACTATAGACTAGACTATAGACTAGACTATAGACTAGACTATAGACTAGACTATAGACTAGACTATAGACTAGACTAGACTAGACTAGACTAGACTAGACTAGACTAGACTAGACTAGACTATAGACTAGACTAGACTAGACTAGACTAGACTAGACTAGACTAGACTAGACTAGACTAGACAGACTATAGACTAGACTAGACTAGACTAGACTAGACTATAGACTAGACTATAGACTAGACTATAGACTAGACTATAGACTAGACTATAGACTAGACTATAGACTAGACTATAGACTAGACTATAGACTAGACTATAGACTAGACTATAGACTAGACTATAGACTAGATTATAGACTATACTATAGACTAGACTATAGACTAGACTAGACTATAGACTAGACTAGACTAGACTAGGCTATAGACTAGACTATAGACTAGGCTATAGACTAGACTATAGACTAGACTATAGACTAGACTATAGACTAGACTATAGACTAGACTATAGACTAGACTATAGACTAGACTATAGACTAGACTATAGACTAGACTATAGACTAGACTATAGACTAGACTATAGACTAGACTATAGACTAGACTATAGACTAGACTATAGACTAGACTATAGACTAGACTATAGACTAGACTATAGACTAGACTATAGACTAGACTATAGACTAGACTATAGACTAGACTATAGACTAGACTATAGACTAGACTATAGACTAGACTATAGACTAGACTATAGACTAGACTATAGACTAGACTATAGACTAGACTATAGACTAGACTATAGACTAGACTATAGACTAGACTATAGACTAGACTATAGACTAGACTATAGACTAGACTATAGACTAGACTATAGACTAGACTATAGACTAGACTACAGACTAGACTATAGACTAGACTACAGACTAGACTATAGACTAGACTATAGACTAGACTATAGACTAGACTATAGACTAGACTATAGACTAGACTATAGACTAGACTATAGACTAGACTATAGACTAGACTATAGACTAGACTATAGACTAGACTATAGACTAGACTATAGACTAGACTATAGACTAGACTATAGACTAGACTATAGACTAGACTATAGACTAGACTATAGACTAGACTATAGACTAGACTATAGAGACTATAGACTAGACTATAGACTAGACTATAGACTAGACTATAGACTAGACTATAGACTAGACTATAGACTAGACTATAGACTAGACTATAGACTAGACTATAGACTAGACTATAGACTAGACTATAGACTAGACTATAGACTAGACTATAGACTAGACTATAGACTAGACTATAGACTAGACTATAGACTAGACTATAGACTAGACTATAGACTAGACTATAGACTAGACTATAGACTAGACTATAGACTAGACTATAGACTAGACTATAGACTAGACTATAGACTAGACTATAGACTAGACTATAGACTAGACTATAGACTAGACTATAGACTAGACTATAGACTAGACTATAGACTAGACTATAGACTAGACTATAGACTAGACTATAGACTAGACTATAGACTAGACTATAGACTAGACTATAGACTAGACTATAGACTAGACTATAGACTAGACTAGACTAGACTATAGACTAGACTATAGACTAGACTATAGACTAGACTATAGACTAGACTATAGACTAGACTATAGACTAGACTATAGACTAGACTATAGACTAGACTATAGACTAGACTATAGACTAGACTATAGACTAGAATATCGACTAGACTAGACTAGAATATAGACTAGACTATAGACTAGACTATAGACTAGACTATAGACTAGACTATAGACTAGACTATAGACTAGAATATAGACTAGACTATAGACTAGACTATAGACTAGACTATAGACTAGACTATAGACTAGTCTATAGACTAGACTATAGACTAGACTATAGACTAGACTATAGACTAGACTATAGACTAGACTATAGACTAGACTATAGACTAGACTATAGACTAGACTATAGACTAGACTATAGACTAGACTATAGACTAGACTATAGACTAGACTATAGACTAGACTATAGACTAGACTATAGACTAGACTATAGACTAGAATATCGACTAGACTATAGACTAGACTATAGACTAGACTATAGACTAGACTATAGACTAGACTATAGACTAGACTATAGACTAGACTATAGACTAGACTATAGACTAGACTATAGACTAGACTATAGACAGACTATAGCCTAGACTATAGACTAGACTATAGACTAGACATAGACTAGACTAAGATAGACTAGACTATACTAGACTAGACTAGACTAGACTAGACTAGACTATGACTAGACTAGACTAGACTATAGACTCGACTAGACTAGACTCTAGACTATAGACTAGACTATAGACTATAGATAGCTATAGACTATAGACTATAGACTATAGACTATAGACTATAGACTATAGACTAGACTATAGACTATAGACTAGACTAGACTAGACTATAGACTATAGACTAGACTAGTCTATAGACTAGACTATAGACTAGACTATAGACTAGACTATAGACTAGACTATAGACTAGACTATAGACTAGAGTATAGACTAGACTATAGACTAGAGTATAGACTAGACTATAGACTAGACTATAGACTAGAGTATAGACTAGACTATAGACTAGACTATAGACTAGATTATAGACTAGAGTATAGACTAGACTATAGACTACACTATAGTATAGAACTGTTTAGTAAGTGCAACATGTCTTCAATGAAGTTAGATCGATTTTGATTGATGGCGCTTATGAAATTTTTTCATTGAATCAATTTAATTTAATCAATGAAATAGATTCATATTAAGTGAACATACCACATTAATGCAAGGAAGAGCTACGTTAGCTCTTATAGCTTTTTGCAGCTTTTTCTCCTAGCGTAGAAAATTACATTATTTATTTTAAATTATTTTAAAAATTAAACGGACAATATTTTAAACTAGGCTAAACTTCATTATTAAGGAGAGTCCCACTTGACTGAATATCGCGTAGGGCATTTAAATATATACAACATGTATGTATATAAGACCTGTAACCTTTGGCACGCATATTATGTCATCGACTAGATTTTGATAAAAAAAAATCTTCAATATTCATTTGTTATTAACATCATTTTCCTTTTACATTTTATTAAACAACGCAATTTCCTTATTTTACTTATCTATAAATTCTATTACAATTAGTAAAATTTTTTAACATCTGTCATTATTTATTTTTAATACAAAAACGTCAGAATTCAAAAACTGTTTATAACAGCCATATTTGTCAACACTGATATTTGTTTATAGAATTATTAATACAAATTATTATTAAAAATATTATTATTTAAATTTATGTCAGTTTAACCGAAAATCGCCGCGTTCATTTGTCTCGACAAAAACAAACGTGTAAAGTTGTTTATGCAGACCAGGTTTTGAAAAGAAGACATAATTTTGTTGACCATTAAAGTAAAAACAAATAAAATATTTTTCTATGTGTAGTTTAGTTTATTAATAAATTTTCTTTTACTGATATGACATTCCAATCAGGGACTGCCATTAAAATCTATTAACAAACTAATTTAAACCAAATTATTTGATTATTTATTAACATTAACCATCCCTATTAAATGTGAGTTGAGTATAGGTTTCTAAAGTAATAAAGTTTGAAAGAACATAGGCTTTTTGTGACAAGCCTATTAAGAGGAGGTATGTGTAAATATTCAATTTAAAAATATTTTTAAAAAGGCAACATCTTGACTATGATATATGCTGTCGGGAGATTTTTTGATTTTAAGTAAAAAAAATCTGATTTAAAGTTTTTTAGTTTCGTTCTAGTTCAGTTCTAGTTCAGTTCTAGTTCAGTTCTAGTTCAGTTCTAGTCAGTCTAGTTCAGTTCTAGTTCAGTTCTAGTTCAGTTCTAGTTCAGTTCTAGTTCAGTTCTAGTTCAGTTCTAGTTCGTTCTAGTTCAGTTCTAGTTCAGTTCTAGTTCAGTTCTAGTTCAGTTCTAGTTCAGTTCTAGTTCAGTTCTAGTTCAGTTCTAGTTCAGTTCTAGTTCAGTTCTAGTTCAGTTCTAGTTCAGTTCTAGTTCAGTTCTAGTTCAGTTCTAGTTCAGTTCTAGTTCTAGTTTCTAGTTCAGTTCTAGTTCAGTTCTAGTTCAGTTCTAGTTCAGTTCTAGTTCAGTTCTAGTTCTAGTTTCTAGTTCAGTTCTAGTTCAGTTCTAGTTCAGTTCTGTTCAGTTCTAGTTCAGTTCTAGTTCAGTTCTAGTTCAGTCTAGTTCAGTTCTAGTTCAGTTCTAGTTCAGTTCTAGTTCGTTCGTTCTAGTTCAGTTCTAGTTCAGTTTAGTCAGTTCTAGTTCTTTAGTCAGTTCTAGTTCAGTTCTAGTTCAGTTCTAGTTCAGTTCTAGTTCAGTTCTAGTTCAGTTCTAGTTCAGTTCTAGTTCAGTTCTAGTTCAGTTCTAGTTCAGTTCTAGTTCAGTTCTGTTCAGTTCTAGTTCAGTTCTAGTTCAGTTCTAGTTCAGTTCTAGTTCAGTTCTAGTTCAGTTTCTAGTTCAGTTCTAGTTCAAGTTCGTAGTTCAGTTCTAGTTCAGTTCTAGTTCAGTTCTAGTTCAGTTCTAGTTCAGTTCTAGTTCAGTTCTAGTTCAGTTCTAGTTCAGTTCTAGTTCAGTTCTAGTTCAGTTCTAGTTCAGTTCTAGTTCAGTTCTAGTTCAGTTCTACTTCAGTTTTAGTTTAGTTCTACTTCAGTTTTAGTTCTGTAGAGATCAGTAAAGTTGAAGTATTCACAAAGCAATGAAGTAAGAATTATGAAACTGTTACCTTATAACGTATTGCAAAGTGCAAATATTGCCCTGTACACTATTTCAACATGAAGCTGCAGTGTGAAATGAAGATTTTGTTGCCTTATAAAGGGGCAAAATTTTAATATTTTCCCTTTAGGGCATATTTCCTTTAATCATATGTGACATTTTAATTTACAACTTCGTAGTAGAAAGTTATTAATTGCAAATAAATATTTTTTTTCCAAAAATATTTCTCTAAGGCGTAATTTATAATGTTTATTTGATTTAAAGAAAAAAAATAAAATGTGTCAAATTCTGAACCTTGTGATGGCTGTGCTGCTGCTGCTACCGATTTGTATATTTTTAACGCTTTTTATTATTTTTATTTAACATTTTTTTCCTCATTTAAACAAACATATAACTTTTGTACCACCGCCAATCAAACATTAAAAAAATATTGATTTAAAAATTTATTTTTCTTTTTTCTATTCGTTTATTTGTATTTCTTTCTTTTTGGTACTATGACGCTGTTAATAATAATTATTTCATTACCTGACAAACATTTCTAAACACTAACCGTTTGTTGCCGTTTGCTAGCGCAAAAAAAAACTTAAATTTACTAAATTTTATATTTATGACATGACATAATCATATTGGAATTTATTAATGTTTATTTTGCAAATAATACTCGTACTATAAACGAAAATAAAAAAATAATTCATAATTTGATTGCTTTTTATTATGTATATATTTTTATTATTGTTATTATTATTTTTTTAACTAACAAATAAAAAGTTTATTGAAAAAACAACTACCACTTTAGAGATATTGTTCTCTTTTTATTAAAGTGTTAGCGTTTAAAATCAATAATTTATTAAATTATGTTTTAATAATTTTTATCGCGTCAAATGCAGACATATTGACAATTCTAATAAAGATTATATATTATTTGATGACGAGTTTTTTTAGTCAATGTGACTTAAATGTTTGAAGTGCAAAGTAATTAATAAATATTAACAATTAGTACGTTTAATTTTTATGGGGTGTTTTATTATTAAAAATGGATTTTAAGTAAAAGTTATAACTTTTAACAAAAGAAAAGTCGGATTTTTGGTGAAAAATCGAATTTTTTTATGAAAAATTGCTTTTTTAGTGAAAAATCGCATTTTTAGTGAAAAATCGTATTTTTTTTGTAACAATAACATTGCTCGTAAATATAACGAAAATCGGATTTTTAGCAAAAAATGGAATTTTTAATGAAAACTACCATTTTTAGTGCAAAATTTTATTTTCATTGAAAATTTTGATTTACAGTGAAAAATTCTGTTTTTAAGTAAAAAATTTTATTTTAAGTAAAAAATTGGATTTTTAGTGAAAAATTGTATTTTTAGTAAAAAATTTAATTTTAAGCAAAAAATAGAATTTCTAATGAAAAATATAATTTTTAGTAAAAAATTAAAAATTTGTGAAAAATTGTTTCTAAGTTAAATATCTGATTTTTTTTCCCTGAGAAAAATTGGGGAAAAATCGGATTTCGAAATCGGAACTGAAAAATATAATTTTTAGTGAATAATTTAAAAAATTTGTGAAAAATTGATTTGATGTAAATAATCAGATTTTTTTTCAGTGAAAAATTAGATTTTCGAGGAAAATCGGATTTCGAGTTTTCTAGTTCCTTTCAAGTTCAGATCTAGTTCAGTTCTAGTTTCATCAGTTCTAGTTCAGTTTATAGTTCAGTTTCTAGTTCAGTTCTAGTTCAGTTCTAGTTCAGTTCTAGTTCAGTTCTAGTTCAGTTCTAGTTCAGTTCTAGTTCAGTTCTAGTCAGTTCTAGTTCAGTTCTAGTTCAGTTCTAGTTCAGTTCTAGTTCAGTTCTAGTTCAGTTCTAGTCAGTTCTAGTCAGTTCTAGTTCAGTTCTAGTTCAGTTCTAGTTCAGTTCTAGTTCAGTTCTAGTTAGTTCTAGTTCAGTTCTAGTTCAGTTCTAGTTCAGTTCTAGTTCAGTTCTAGTTCAGTTCTAGTTCGTTCTAGTTCAGTTCTAGTTCAGTTCTAGTTCAGTTCTAGTTCAGTTCTAGTTCAGTTCTAGTTCAGTTCTAGTTCAGTTCTAGTTCAGTTCTAGTTCAGTTCTAGTTCAGTTCTAGTTCAGTTCTAGTTCAGTTCTAGTTCAGTTCTAGTTCAGTTCTAGTTCAGTTCTAGTTCAGTTCTAGTTCAGTTCTAGTTCAGTTCTAGTTCAGTTCTAGTTCAGTTCTAGTTCAGTTCTAGTTCAGTTCTAGTTCAGTTCTAGTTCAGTTCTAGTTCAGTTCTAGTTCAGTTCTAGTTCAGTTCTAGTTCAGTTCTAGTTCAGTTCTAGTTCAGTTCTAGTTCAGTTCTAGTTCAGTTCTAGTTCAGTTCTAGTTCAGTTCTAGTTCAGTTTGAGATCAGTTCTAGCTTTGTTCTAGTTCATTCCTGTTTTAGGATCTATAATGAGTGTGAAATATAGTTCCTTTCAAGTTCAGATCTAGTTCAGTTCTAGTTCAGTTCTAGTTCAGTTCTAGTTCAGTTCTAGTTCAGTTCTAGTTCAGTTCTAGTTCAGTTCTAGTTCAGTTCTAGTTCAGTTCTAGTACAGTTCTAGTTCAGTTCTAGTTCAGTTCTAGTTCAGTTCTAGTTCTAGTTCAGTTCTAGTTCAGTTCTAGTTCAGTTCTAGTTCAGTTCTAGTTCAGTTCTAGTTCAGTTCTAGTTCAGTTCTAGTTCAGTTCTAGTTCAGTTCTAGTTCAGTTCTAGTTCAGTTCTAGTTCAGTTCTAGTTCAGTTCTAGTTCAGTTCTAGTTCAGTTCTAGTTCAGTTCTAGTTCAGTTCTAGTTCAGTTCTAGTTCAGTTCTAGTTCTAGTTCAGTTCTAGTTCAGTTCTAGTTCAGTTTGAGATCAGTTCTAGCTTTGTTCTAGTTCATTCCTGTTTTAGGATCTATAATGAGTGTGAAATATAATAATCTTGGAATCCAAATTTGTTAGGTTTTTGTTTTGCATTTTTTAAAAAAGTATTTATTGAAACAGCAGTCATCACTCTTTCAAACATCTATGCAAAAACCACAATCAAATTTATTTAACTGCAGGTTAAAAATTTCATCTTTGAAGACACAAATGAATGCAAAAAATAAATAACAAAAACGAATCACATGGAAAGAAACAAATTGATTATTGATTATTTCAATTAATAAATAAAATAAATAAAAAAATGTTTAACTAAAATTTGATTAAACACTTTTTTCATATTTCCTAAAATATAAAATGATCACATTGTTTACGTGTTTTTCTACTTTTTGCAATTTTTTATTTAAACACATAAAAAACAGCGGGCGAATGCACTCAATCTACCAGTTAAACGATCAGTGGTGGAAGAAGGAAAGACATTTCTTCTTCTACTCAATCTGCATTTAGTATTGAATGATTCAATGAAGAATGACAAAAGCAGCAGCGGCAGCAGCAACACAAACTGAAACAATAACAATAATAATAATAAAGCCATAAGTGGAAACAAAAAAATGTTAAATGTTTTATTTTGCAATTTTGCACTTGTACCACCATCGATCTAGTAGAACGTTATCAATTAAATAATATTTACGAGTAGAGACAGATGAGTATGAGTACGAGTGCCAAATTGAACGCAATACAAGGAATTGAAATTGGGTTAATGAGTTTTCAGTATATTTTATTAAAAAAATATATACATATATTTAATATACTTAATAATAATAAAATGCAAAAAGAACAATAATATTTCATGTCTTGCATATAAATGAGTGACCGGAATGACAGAATAAATGTTTAAAGTCTTTTTTTATGACTTCAATTGCGATCCTTTCGTTTATTTATTTATTTTCGAGAATTTCACAGTTTTGACATTGAAGTTTATTAATAATGAAACGTCAGAGTCATCAATTTGTTCGTTTGTTTGTTTGTGTGTTCTTGAGTTTTGGGACAATGAAAATAAACAGTGATCGTTCTACAGAAATAAATTGTATTTAATTGAAGTGCTCAAGAATGAAGTAATAAAAAGCGAAAATGTTTATGTTGCAGTTTTGTTTTTTTTTTTTTTTTTTTTTTTTTGATTTCGTTTTAAAAGCTCTGTGTTGAATGGAATTTCAAAATTTTTATGTTTCTTTTACAGTGAGTTTAAAAAGTTTTGTATATTTTTTTAAGATTGACTTTGAAGATGCTGTATTTGTGAATAAAGAGGTTGTCTAACATATTTTATCATCAAGGCCAGTTATCGGCAAACTCGCACATGCACATACGGAGATCTCAATTGGCACTCTATATCGATTCGTCTGATCTCGTCTTCACTAGTTACGAAAATATATGTAGTAAAACTTCAGAACTGGCTGTTTTAGAGAAATGATCGTTATAAAAAGAAACTGATTTATTTCAGTTCAATCAAGTGTTCTTCGAAAGCTGGTCTTATTTCCGATTTATTTATATACATATGTTAGTCCTCTTATGTTTAGGTTGTGATGGCATTTGTTATCACGATTTTTTTAAAGAACGGTTGAATAATTTGCGAATTTCCGTGCTTATGAAATATTTGTTGTTGTGAATTTGGACCAACGCACTTATAGCGATTTCTAGATACTTATATATAATGGATGAGAGGTATTCTGAGTGTTTTTGGGGTGTGACTGATGGAGTGACTGTTGGAGGAGCGGATGGAGTGAGATATCTGATTAAACTGAGTGAGATGTTGGCGGAGTTGTTAATCTTTAATTTATCGGCGATTTTCCTTCATGATTGAGTGTCTTAGAGTTTACTCTAAAACATCGACACAGTAAGTCCTTGTGATCAGTGAAATAAGTCTTGTCTATTAAAACTGGATCTGTCCCTAGATGCAATTTCTGAAACAACAGATCCATCTCAGTAGTTTAGGAGGTTAAGGAAAGTACTGGGGTGAGTCTTTAAAAGATGAGAATGTTATAGGGAAATTAGTATCCCTCATCAATAGGGTGTTTTCACCTGATGCTGGGTCCGACCCTTCTATTGATTCTAAGCCAGTAATTGGCTATTCCTTGTAGGGGTTTCCTTGTAGGATCATGATACCTGTCGTTCCACAACGGGACTACTATGGCAAGAGATTAGATAGATCGAGTACTTGTGCAAGGTGCTTTGTACATGGACCGGCAGAATCATGCCACCTGCGCGTAAGAAACACAAAAGCTTAAAGAAGCTCATTCTGTGGGTGAAAAAGACCACCGTGAAATAAGGTCATCAAGGCAGGTGTTCACGTAAAGCAATTCGACATCTTGTTCGGAAAATATAAAATATCAGTCCACGATTTCATCTAGACCCCAGAATATAGTTTATCTTGATTATGCAGCAGTCGTAATAAAAAGTTTTTATTTAAAGTATAATGAACATCAACAATTCTTATAAGAACTAAAATCTCTCTCTCAAAATCGGTCTATATAAATTATGATTTAAAGATAAATTTCGGCAAAAATAAGTTATTCTTAATCGCATAATTCTCAAAGACCCGATTAAGAGCCTTGTTTTGAAACGAAAAGATCGATCTACAAAGATCTAAGTCCTTCATAGGTCTTCCGATATACGGGTTCTATTTTCAACAAATGCTTTGATGGTTGGTATATAAGATTCATCATAGCGGAACATAAAAATCTTTCAGAGCTTAAAAAGAAATAGAGGGACCCATAGTATGATTATAAGGTTTACATAGATGGACAGACAACTAAGTGATTCTGCATCCATGGTTATATTTTAAGGTAAGTGTAAAGATCCATGGTCCAGATAATGATGTAGGGCATATAAATTCTAGGAATTTCAGGTTTTTTATAAAAAATTTAAATATTAGTCAAATCTGTGAGAAAATTGTCAAACAGTAGCAATTTTCCCATAAATCTATTTTACCTGAGTGTCATTCTTAAATGTTTCACACCATACAATTTTAGATTTATAAGCTATTCCTTTAACGAGCACTGTACACTGGTCATAAATTTAGCACATACCAATGATGACTCCGCAAAATTTTTCAAGGACCCTAGCGCTGTTATAGCAATCAGCAACAAGCCGATCGTTAAAAAAAGGGCGACTACATTAAACCTTGAAATAAATATTTTACCCTAAAAAAAACAATTGAAGCCCGCAGAAAAATGAGGTCATATCGCAAAAATATAATCGCAATAAAGCACCGTATAAAAATATTTTAGATAAAAAACAGAACAGAACTAAAAATTCCAAATAATCTACAACTATAAAAAAATTTGCATAAACTCGTTTAAGAACCCAAATATTTATGTATGTGGTTGTTGTTTCTTCCTTCTACATGAATGAATAGAGATAAAATAGAAATAGTAGAAATATAATAGAATTAATCTCTTTTTTTTTTCTTTGCTTTTTTGCAAACATTTTTTTTGCCATCTGCAAAACAACACAAATCCCAACTAATGGGGCATTTGAATTGAATTCTGCACTAAATACCACAAGAGTTAAATAAATAGTATAAAATGAATAACAACTAGAAAATGGGAGTAGGTAATTAATAAAAATGATTATGATGAATTTATCACAATATTGCGTAAATAATTAAACAAACAAAAAAAAAAAACTTTCCTCTTGTTCAGACTCTATATGACATAACAGAAACGGTTTTTTTTATCAGGAAGCCCAGAATTATTTATTTTGCAAATATTTTCATATATTCATTGTTGTTGTTGTAATCGATAACACCTACATTGTTATCCAAAGACAACAACTTGATTAAGTAAACCTCAATTTCAATTATGAACAGTAGCAGTGTAGCATTAAAACGACACAATGATTTAATGAAAATGGTACTTTTTTAAGGTTTAAAGGTACTTCTTGCTTTACATTTCTAAAGATTTAGCAATTTCTCACTTGAAAAAGTACTTTTTTCAGAAAGTATGTAGTACATTTTCATTGTTTATTAATTAAAATCGCTTTTCATTAAATAGTTAGTAAATTTAGATTAGATTGAAGGGCCACAAAGCACTGCGACCTATGTGTGGATCTTTTGTGCAGCCCTCATTGGCTCAACATACAAGTTCTTCTAGTTCACGCACAAAGGTAACTTGGTTTAGTTGGTGAGAGGTTGAAGAGATCTTTTGGGGTTAGCAAGGCAGCACCCAAGATCTTAGCTCTGCGAGACCCTAATGTTTGGTAGTTAAATAAGATATGTTCTGAGATTTCATCGTGTAGGCCACAGAATCTGCATAGATTCGTTGAAGAGTTGCCTAGAATGAATTGTTATGTATATGAGACCACTATGTCCAGTAAGTAATCCCGTTAATACTCTGAGATCACTTTTATTGAGCGCAAGTAGCTTTTGAGATTTTTCCTTTGACAGTGAAATGAAAAGTTTTGTCTGTCTAAGCCCTGGTATTGCTCAGGGCCGATTAGATGGCAACAAGCACCCCTATTTGCTAGGCAGTCTGCCCTTTCATTGCTAGAGTGACCCTCATAGCCAGGTACCCAACACAAGGTCAGTTTGTTGTATTTAACTCATTGAGTAAAGTAAAGCAGTACATTGCAACACCCGACCTTACCTGGTATGACAATAAGGACTTGAGTGATGCTTGGCTATCCGACATTATAAAAATTCTTAATCCCTTAGTTCTTCTCCTAATGCACTCCTTAGAATAAAAACATGGCATATATTTTTGCTTGAAATATTAAAGGATAGTGTCCAAGGGGCTTTTGGAAATTGGGGCCACAAATGCCTGCTCCCGTTTCGCTGTTTATTTGTTTGGACGCATTTGCGAACCGAACTTGATCAGCTTTTTCTTGCAACCAAGTTTGATCAGTCGATAAGTCCCTATTCGGTATAATAACCTCAAATGATCTATCGACCAAAAAACCATAATCGGGAATGTAATGTATGGGTCATTTAGGAATAGTTTGAGTATACTCATATGTGCTACCAAGTCCCCAGTGTTCAAGTTGGCAATAACTGATAGGCGAATTGCAGATCTGCAAGCAGTTAGTTAATTAGTTAGTTAGTTAGTGAGTTAGTTAGTTAGTTAGTTAGTTAGTTAGTTAGTTAGTTAGTTAGTTAGTTAGTTAGTTAGTTAGTTAGTAGTTAGTTAGTTAGTGTAGTTAGTATTTAGTTAGTTAGTTAGTAGTTAGCTAGTTAGTTAGTTAGTTAGTAGTTAGTTAGTTAGTTAGTTAGTTTAGTTTAGTAGTTAGTAGTAGTTGTTGTTAGTTAGTTAGTTAGTTAGTTCTGTTAGTAGTTAGTTAGTTAGTTAGTAGTTAGTTAGTTAGTGTAGTTAGTTAGTGTAGTTAGTTAGTTAGTAGTTAGTTAGTTAGTTAGTTAGTTAGTTAGTAGTTAGTTAGTTAGTTAGTTAGTTAGTTAGTTAGTAGTTAGTTAGTTAGTTAGTTAGTTAGTTAGTTAGTTAGTTAGTAGTTAGTTAGTTAGTTAGTTAGTTAGTTAGTTAGTTTAGTTAGTTAGTTAGTTAGTTAGTTAGTTAGTTAGTTAGTTAGTAGTTAGTTAGTTAGTTAGTTAGTAGTTAGTTAGTTAGTTAGTAGTTAGTTAGTTAGTTAGTTAGTTAGTTAGTTAGTTAGTTAGTTGTTAGTTAGTTAGTTAGTTAGTTAGTTAGTTAGTTAGTTAGTAGTTAGTTAGTTAGTTAGTTAGTTAGTTAGTTAGTTAGTTTAGTAGTTAGTTAGTTAGTTAGTTAGTTAGTTAGTTAGTTAGTTAGTTAGTTAGTTAGTTAGTTAGTTAGTTAGTAGTTAGTTAGTTAGTTAGTTAGTTAGTTAGTTAGTTAGTTAGTTAGTTAGTTAGTTAGTTAGTTAGTTAGTTAGTTAGTTAGTTAGTTAGTTAGTTAGTTAGTTAGTTAGTTAGTTAGTTAGTTAGTTAGTTAGTTAGTTAGGTTAGTTAGTTAGTTAGTTAGTTAGTAGTTAGTTAGTTAGTTAGTTAGTTAGTTAGTAGTTAGTTAGTTAGTTAGTTAGTTAGTTAGTAGTTAGTTAGTTAGTTAGTTAGTTAGTTAGTTAGTTAGTTAGTTAGTTAGTTAGTAGTTAGTTAGTTAGTTAGTTAGTTAGTTAGTTAGTTAGTTAGTTAGTTAGTTAGTTAGTAGTTAGTTAGTTAGTTAGTTAGTTAGTTAGTTAGTTAGTTAGTTAGTTAGTTAGTTAGTTAGTTAGTTAGTTAGTTAGTTAGTTAGTTAGTTAGTTAGTTAGTTAGTTAGTTAGTTAGTTAGTTAGTTAGTTAGTTAGTTAGTTAGTTAGTTAGTTAGTTAGTTAGTTAGTTAGTTAGTTAGTTAGTTAGTTAGTTAGTTAGTTAGTTAGTTAGTTAGTTAGTTAGTTAGTAGTTAGTTAGTTAGTTAGTTAGTTAGTTAGTTAGTTAGTTAGTTAGTTAGTTAGTTAGTTAGTTAGTTAGTTAGTTAGTTAGTTAGTTAGTTAGTTAGTTAGTTAGTTAGTTAGTTAGTTAGTTAGTTAGTTAGTTAGTTAGTTAGTTAGTTAGTTAGTTAGTTAGTTAGTTAGTTAGTTAGTTAGTTAGTTAGTAGTTAGTTAGTTAGTTAGTTAGTTAGTTAGTTAGTTAGTTAGTTAGTTAGTTAGTTAGTTAGTTAGTTAGTTAGTTAGTTAGTTAGTTAGTTAGTTAGTAGTTAGTTAGTTAGTTAGTTAGTTAGTTAGTTAGTAGTTAGTTAGTTAGTTAGTTAGTTTATTATAAATAAATTAAAAATCTAAATTCGTACATTTTGGTACAATTATACCAATTAAAGTACATACCTAGTGCGTAAAGTAATAGCTAATTTAAGTACCTACATACAAACTCATTTCTGTTTTTGTTTATTATTTCCTATTTTTTGCGCCGTGCTGATTTTGCAAAAAATATATTTGTTTTTGCTGTGCGAATTACGAACAAATGAGTAATCAATTTTACGATTTTGTTGTTAATACCCACTAACTCACGCGATTTCTCACCAACTCACCACCAACTTGGCACCACACAACAACAGTAACAAAATTCTGTCACTCTGATTGTTTGTGATCCTCGATCGATCTCTCTTTTTTGGTTACTCCCATTTATACTAATATCTTGATCGACTTACAGATCTAGAAAACCAACACATTCTCAAAGAATAAAGACGACGACGCGTGAGTGCTTGATGGGGAGTTGGGAATTAATAGTTTTGAATTTGTTAAATTGTTATTTACTCAGTATTCGTATGTATACATGTACAAGTTATCGTCTAAATTGTTGTTGTTGTTTTGAGCATTTGTACTATGTCGTCATTGGTATTTGTTGTATGATTCAAAGTTCAACACCAAATAATTCGGGAAATTACAGTTGTTATTGTGGGGTACTTGGTGTATGTTTATTTTAGAGTGTGCCAAACTAGCTGTACATCATGAGTATGTCGACAAGTATGTGTTATAGAGCTTCTACTACAGGTGTAGGAGAATCGAATAAAATCGTACTCTTCAAAAAAGAGATTGAAATATTAGTTCTTCAATGTATCTTTTACAATATAGTAATATGTTTTTGTATAGAACCATTCGCTTTTACACTCATTTCATGTAAAGTACTGTGGGTAAATAGGATTGCCACTTGTGGAGAAATATACTAAAGGCTGGGTAAAGATATTAACCTCCATTTTGTCCTATTTTTATGGTAATAATATATAGACTATTTTCATAAAAACAATTGTGATCCTGCAGTATATATACTAAAACTATAACCAAAAGTTGTCTTAAATTTAAAGTAAATTTCAGAAGGTTCTGCCAAAGCAACATATTAATATCTGTTCAAACCAAAACCTCTCTACCAAATGTCATAAGAAACCTTAATAATTTTACTCCTTTTATACACCACTTATAGAAAATAATTTTATTTTTAATAAATTGTTTAAAAATTAAAACAAATTCTTTAAAAATGATTTGTTAATACAAATTAATACTCCTTCGAATTCTGAAAAGTTCGACCAAAATCCCCGTAAAAGAACTTCTTCCAGAAATCATACTACTGCTCATATTAATATGATATTCTTACTTGTCTTTCTTTTAACTGACTGTTACAATCGCTATTTCAATTGGAAATGAGAGGAATCTATTAATTTTCTCGAATTTAATAGGAAATAAATTAACTTTTTCAAAATTCTAGTCGCATAATCTGAACGTACTCTCTATGCATATTTTCTGCTGGAATTGTTCCAAATAAGATTATCAATCTGTAGAAAATAATTTATTTGCATTTAAACATAAAAATGACAAATTGTATTTGTCAGGTTTAAAATTGTAGCACGTTATTCATTTTGCAGTTATTTCAGAAAGGAATAAATATTTTGCACGCTTCATCGCCAATCATTCACAAAAATTATCTAATAATTGGCAAATAAACAAATTTTATAATGTTTTCGAAAAAAAAAAATATATATTTTGTGACGCTATTTATATGACTCAGCCGATTCATATATATTTTGTAGCATTGCATGTGAATAAATAGTACATAATACAGATTTCTAAGTGGTGCCGAAATGTCTAGTAACCATTGTTTTAAATTTGCATTAAGTTGATAAGTTGTTGAGGAAGTCGGTCATAGATTGTTATCTCGTCACTACCTAGTAAATGTTATATATGTACATATCTAAATAAGTATTAAAAATTTCCATTTTCAGAACTAATATTAAAGAAGTATTGGATGAATAACTTAAAAATGCGAGATCTGTCACGAATGTACTCTTTGTGCCGTCACTTTAATGCCCATTTCTTAACGAGAGCGGAGATAGTCGTCATTTTACCTTCTTATAGTCATTCAGAGAGTACACATTAAAAAAAACATATGTAAGTGAAAAAGTTTATAGCTTTTGACTAGGATTCTAACTGTCTCTTTGTGACGGAGTATTGACGATTGACCTCCCCTAGGACAAGCACATGTTAAAATAGACAGTCTGGATATCCTTGTAGGTTAAATAGCTGTTCCCCCGATCTGCTTAACTTCTTTAATTTAATCAAGTAAGAAGTCTATGTTTGCCTTTGCCAAATCTTCAAATTAGTTAGTTAGTTTGTTAGTTAGTTAGTTAGTTAGTTAGTTAGTTAGTTAGTTAGTTAGTTAGTTAGTTAGTTAGTTAGTTAGTTAGTTAGTTAGTTAGTTAGTTAGTTAGTAGTTAGTTAGTAGTTAGTTAGTTAGTTAGTTAGTTAGTTAGTTAGTTAGTTAGTTAGTTAGTTAGTTAGTTAGTTAGTTAGTTAGTTAGTTAGTTAGTTAGTAGTTAGTTAGTAGTTAGTTAGTTAGTTAGTTAGTTAGTTAGTTAGTTAGTTAGTTAGTTAGTTAGTTAGTTAGTTAGTTAGTTAGTTAGTTAGTTAGTTAGTTAGTTAGTTAGTTAGTTAGTTAGTTAGTTAGTTAGTTAGTTAGTTAGTTAGTTAGTTAGTTAGTTAGTTAGTTAGTTAGTTAGTTAGTTAGTTAGTTAGTTAGTAGTTAGTTAGTTAGTTAGTTAGTTAGTTAGTTAGTTAGTTAGTTAGTAGTTAGTTAGTTAGTTAGTTAGTTAGTTAGTTAGTTAGTTAGTTAGTTAGTTAGTTAGTAGTTAGTTAGTTAGTTAGTTAGTTAGTTAGTTAGTTAGTTAGTTAGTTAGTTAGTTAGTTAGTTAGTTAGTTAGTTAGTTAGTTAGTTAGTTAGTTAGTTAGTTAGTTAGTTAGTTAGTTAGTTAGTTAGTTAGTTAGTTAGTTAGTTAGTTAGTTAGTTAGTTAGTTAGTTAGTTAGTTAGTAGTTAGTTAGTTAGTTAGTTAGTTAGTTAGTTAGTTAGTTAGTTAGTTAGTTAGTTAGTTAGTTAGTTAGTTAGTTAGTTAGTTAGTTAGTTAGTTAGTTAGTTAGTTAGTTAGTTAGTTAGTTAGTTAGTTAGTTAGTTAGTTAGTTAGTTAGTTAGTTAGTTAGTTAGTTAGTTAGTAGTTAGTTAGTTAGTTAGTTAATTAGTTAGTTAGTTTGGAAAGTGGATGTACATATATACATCAAATCCGAAGAAATACACCTAGGCCTCTATAGGGCATGTTGTTCGCTATTTAATCAATGTCTAAGGTTGGAATCGAACCCACAACCTCTGGTTTACCAGACTAGAACACTTACCACTAACCTGCCTGATACCACCACGAAAATATGTAGTTCTTAGTTAGTTAGTTGGAAAGGAACATATATGTTAAATTAGATCCGAAAGAATATACCTAGACCACAACCAGGACTATCGTGCGTTATTTTACCAGCTTATTTGGTCGGAATTGAACCCACGAACTCCCTGATGACAGATCAAAACACAACAAACAAAGGGATTAGTGTTCAAAATTGTCACTCCAATGACTAGTTCTAATCAAGCTTTTTTTAAAAAAAAAACATTTATTCTCAAAAACAGATAGAGAGTAGATTAAGTGAGAGACACAATAAATCGCCAGCTTCCATAGTGTTAAACCAGGCATCCACAAAGAGTTCTCTTTCTCATAAAAAACTGTGGAGTAATGCTCTTTGTTTACTGATAACTGCATTAGATTCACAAAAGTGATCTCTAGAGCGGATTGTAGAAATAGTTGGGAAAATTTGTGTGATAAAGGACTGAAATTCAAAATTTTCAAATATTGTAAGAACATTTTTAAATTTATTTTAATTTTGTTAATCTTCCAGAGAAAACCACGTCTTTTTTTATCAATATATATTATGTATGACTAATTTATTTAAGAATTTTTATATTACAGCTTATCATGAAATTACTTTTTTATTTTATATAACAGATAAGTATTGCTAATTAATAAGTCTGGGCAACCCTCAACACAATGTAAACAAATGTAAATTAAAATATTTGAGCTGATGTGAGCGCTCTCTCACTGTACACATTAAAAGCCGGTAAATATAAAAAAAGGGGGAAATAACTGAATTTTGTGTTTTAAAAAATAAATGTAACAAATACAGATAGAAGTTTATGATCAAAAACGTTTGTTTGCTTTAATTAAAACAATAATTGTAAATGTATTAGACGGCTCACTCTCTTATGGGAATTAAAAGAACGATCTTTACATACTCTGGCCAACTTTATTCAATGATTCTTTTTTATTTTATTTGTTTATTTGAATAAGTGTACATTATGCTGAGTATGAAGCTCTTACTCTTTTGTGTTTTTTTCGCTCTTTTAATTTTAATATTATTATTATTGTTGTATTCACATTATGTTTGTGCACAATTTTTGTTTATTTTTCGCTTTATTTTGTATTCATAAGATACTAAAAACATCTAACCATATAAATGTGGTGAATGAATAAACGTCGACGTTGACGCGAACGACGACTTCTTTCGTTTGAATTTCAGTCTCGATAGAAGAAGAAAGCATTGTCAGCAGGTTTTGTTGGGCTGCGAATTTATTTGTGAATTCAGTTGACACCGAGTCGCGATCGCGAAATATCATAATCAATATTTTTCGCTAATCACAAAATCTTGTTTGAAAAAAAAAAAAATAAACCCAAAAAAAGGAACTGCTTGAAATTATTAAAACAAGGACACCTTTAATATAAAAAAATAATTTTTGTTACAAGATTAAATTAAACGTTATTTTTAAAACAATTGTTTAACGGGCAGTTATTTGATTTCAAATTCAAATGTAATTATATTTTTTTAAAAAAATTATTTTATTATTTTTATAAAAAAGTGGTTGGTTGGTTTTTGAAAATTAAAGCATTTTTCTAAATTGTAAACAATTTTTTATTAAAAAAGTGCTGAATTTTAAAAAAAATTTAAGTGTTTGTTTAATTGTTAAAATTTTGCAACTTTATGACGGCAATTGCTAAAGACATTTGCAAGTAAAAAAAAGACTGCGTTAAGTACAAAGTTTATATTTTTTTAAAATTTATATAATTTTATAAAAACAAATCTATTTTCTATAAATTTAAACATAATTTTAGTTAAATGTTTTAATTAATTTTTAATAATTTTTATTACTTTACTTCATTTTGCTTAATTAACAAAGGATAATTAAAAATTAAAACAATTTTAATTGATAAAGTAGAAATTTTTATAATTTCATAATTTTTACAAAAGTAAGAAAAATTCTTAAATTTAGTAAAATTACAATTTAGTTTTATTATCAATTTGAAAATTTGTTGTCTACTTCATCAAATTTTTAACCTTTTTCTAGTAATTATAAAAAATAGAAATGGTCCTTCGAACCTTAAAGCCCTGGAATCTTAAAGCACAATTGATTCAAAAAGTTTATTTCAGTATTTGTTTGTTGTTAATTTTGTTTATAAACAATTGAAATATTTTATTTTTAATAAATTAAATTAATTTATTTATAAAGATGTTGAAATTTGGCTTAATTTCGAAATTTATTTTAATGATTTCAAGTGCTTTAAAAAAGCATAAGTTGGCACTTCGTATAACAAGTGTCACTGTCATGTTAATATGTCAATTTTTTTAAAATATAATAAATAAGACTCGATGTACAGTTGTGTGTGACAAAAGGGCGATTTTGATACTCTTTATTCCCCCATAATTATTATTCCTTTTCAAAAGATCTGTTTATTTTTGGTTTTTTTTTTCTATTTATTGTCAACGATTGTTTAATGAACTATAATTTTGACTGTAACTGTACTTTTTTACTTAAATATTGCAAATAATGAAAGGAAAAGTAAAAACTATAACAACAATGCTAATGTATTCAAAAAGAAATATTTAGAAAATTTTACAAAATTTTGTACCTTAAAATGTTTAAATTTTACAGCAGAAATTAAAAAAATATTTAATTACAACTATTCTTTAAACAATTTTGAATTATAAAATATAAAAAACATAGTTTTTTTGACATTTTAATTTATTAAAGATTTCTTAAACAAACTAGCGAACTGTCGACCTATTTATTGGATGGCAATAAATTTAAGGAAATTTTACGTTTTAACCCATAGAGACAGAGAAACTTTTCAATTTTCAGAAAAAATAGCAAAAAAGAGAAATTTTGGATTTTTCAAAAAATGGCGAATTTACGAAATCAAAATCTTTTAGAAAAGATGTGAAATTTATTAAAAAATAAAATCATTATTTAAATTTTACAATTAATAAAAAAATCGAATATTTTGTAAAATTTTTGTGAAAGAACACGTTTTGGACCTACTAAAACTAGTTCAAAATTTTGTTAAAATTCATTCTTAGAAGCAATAGTGATCGGTTTCTTTTATCAAGGACATTTGTATGAAATTGAAGCAACTTTTGAGAACCCGGATTCTTAAAACAAGCTTTTGAATTACTGTAGAACTATTAGTATTAAACTTAGTATTATATAAAGTACATAACCCTTAAAACAATATAATTAGAAAATCCTTTACAATCTGATATTCACTTTAGTAATAAATTCATATGGGAGGTGCCACGGCCCTTATTGTTTATCCGCTTATATGTTATACAAATGTTCATATGAATGTCAAATTTGTTCATGCAATATTTGAGGATTCCAGCTCTAATAGTTTCCCAGATATAAGAATTTTTGTATTTAATACAAATGGGAGGTACCACGATCTATATTGTTTATCCGCCAATATATTATCCAAATGTTCACATGGATGTCAAAGTTATTCATATTTGAGGATTCTATTTGTTAATTTCTTAGGTTTCTAGCTTTAATAATTTCTTAGATATACGAACTTTTGTATTTAATTCATGTAGGTGCCACGCCCCCTATTGCTAATCCTTCCATTTTATTTCCAAAAGTTCATATGGATTTTAAAGTTATTTGTTCAAACTATTAGGATTCTAGCTTTAATCATTTCTTAGATATACGAGTTTTTGTATTCAATTCATATAAGAGATGCCACGCCCCCTAAAGCTTGTCAGCCTATTTTGTCTTCAATATTTAAATTAAAGCGTCACCGACAAAATTGAAGGATTCTAAATGTTTTATTTTTTATGTACGTAGCCATGGCACCTAAACATTTTCTAAGAAAAATGATTTAGTACTAAACATTTTATTAAGAAAAATTTTTAGTACTAAAAATATTTTAAATAGAAACTTTTGTCTTAAAAACTTCTTAAAGAATGCTTTTAAAATTAAATGTATTCTAAAGAAAATAATCTAGTACGAAAAATTTTCTAATGAAAACTTTTAGCACTAACAATTTTTTGAAGAAAAACTTTTAGTACTAAAAATATTATAAACAAAAAAAAATTAACTTAAAATTTGTTAAAGAAACTGATTTAAAACATAAAAAATATTCTAAGGAAAATAATTTGGTACAAAACATTTTTTAAGGAAAATTTTAGTACTAAATATGTTTTCAAGAAAAACGTTTGGTACTAAACATGAAGTACTAAAATATTTTATAGGCAATGAAAATTATATATGTCAAGAGAATAAGTACACAAATTTGTAGTTCTAAAATTTGTTTAAAGAAAATTATTTCAGACTAAAAATATTCTAAACAAAATAATTTAGTACTAATACAAATTAATGAGGAAAAACTTTTAGTACTAAAACTTTTTTAAACATAAAAATTTGTACTAATAAATTTTTAAATAAAATGGCTTGAAACTAACAACATTTTAAAGAAAAATTTTTTATTTAAGTACTAAATATATTCTAAAGAAAACCGTTTGGTACTAAACTTTTAGCACTAAAAATATTTTTAAAGACAATGATTTAAATTTAGAAATATTCTAAAGAAAATAATTTAGTTCTAAAAATTTTGTAATAAATATAATTTTGTACTAAAATGTAGCCTAAAAAGTGTTGTAGTCTGGTGGGAACGCACAAGAGGCGCGAAAGAGGCCTAGGTTATTTTTTCCTATATGATGTTATTTCAAGTTAGCTAACTTAAAAATGTAAACTTTATGTGCTAAAATTTTTTAGTACTAAAAATGTTGCAATGAAATTGTTTAATAAAAAAACTTTTGGTACTAAACATATTCAGATAAAAACAATTCTTACTAAAATTTTTCATATAAAAACTTTCGGTACTAAAAATTTTCGAATGAAAACTTTAGTACTAAATATTCTCTAATGAAAACCTTTAGTACCCAAAACTTTCTAGTAAATCTATAAATAACAATAAAAGCTAACACAATTTTTTTATAAAAAAAATTCTGTTCAAAAGAAGTTATTGTTGTGATGTCAGTTTCTTGATTTAAACTTTTCCGAAAATAATTTTTAACAGAATAATAAAATTTAAAAAAAAATTTCTCATAAATAAAAGAAAATTCTTTTAATTCATTACTTAACATAAATAAAATTTGTCTTATAACAAATTTAACACTTCAACTTCTAAATAATGAGATCTCTATCTCTCACCTCTCTTAACTGTCAGGTAAAATAAAAAAAAGTTTATTGACTTGTAAGAATAGAAAAGACAACAATCAAAAAGCTATAAAACTTTAAAAACCAACATTAGCTCACTAAATAACAGTAATTATAAATATGAACCCCATGACACCCCCATGGGTTAATGACTGACCAACTGACTAATCATGTTATTGTTCTGCCAATATTGTTTATTGTGTATAATTTCATTTGTTTGTAGTTGTGTGTGTGTGTGTGTGAATTTATTGTTTGTTCTTAAGATGATGAACAATTTAACAAAAATATTTATTATAATAAATTTAAGTAGACAAGAAGGAAAGGAAGACTCATTTAAATTTATATAGTTGTTTGTTTTTCATTGTTTTATTAAGATGTTTTTTTGTAGTTTTGGGAAAAGAATAGGAAAAGCCATACAACACCTGTGGATATGCCAAGAAAAAAGACAAAAAAAAAAAAAAAGAAAAATCTTGTGATCTTCATAATGAAGTTGTTTAATTTTGTTTTCATTATCAAGGTATGGGTGTGTGTGTTATGTGAATGTATGAATTTAGTATTTAAATGTTTGCTACCAACTACGTAGTTTGCTTAGTAATGGGGTGAAAGTATAAATAAACAAAATAAAAGTGATCCAACAAATGTTTGTGTATTTATTGCTAATTTTTTGTTGTTGTTGTTATTAAACATATTGTTTAACAAATATGTTTTAAGATAATTATGATTGGCAAGGAATTTCAAGGTGTTTTAAATTATTTTATCTGACATTTAAGGTACTTAAAATTTTTGACACTTTGGGGTCATTTATTATACAGTAGTTTTCCGATTTAACGAACCCATATGTTGTCAGGCCTGTTCGTAAAATTGAAAAGTTCGTTATATGCAGTACTAACTAAAACATGGGTTTTTGGTAGGAAAATAATTAAAAATAGGTACATAAAATATTTTTTAAATGTATTTTATAAAAATTAATTCTGTTTTTGATAAAAATAGCACAAAACACAAAATTCCGAATCTTATATACCCACCTTCAAACCATATTTGTGTCGAATTTCATCGCTGTATTTTTAATTCAGTCATGGCCTGATATGGAGGGTAAGGTCAATTATGGACCGATTCCGATAAAATTTGTTAGAGATTTCGGTTAGTATAGAACATGTTTGAATCGAATTTCAACGGTGTACTCGTATTGTTAAGCGAGTAATGAGCGTTAGAGTCATTATCTGAAGGACGGACGGACATAGCTACATCGAACTAAAATTTAATAAGAACCCAGAATGTGTTACGGTTTTGGGTATAAAAGCACCGCTACAACTTAGGTTATTTGTTATTTTTGATAAATGTCATTTTATCTTCATTTAAATAATAATATTTTTATTAGTTCGTTAAACAGAGTACAAAAAAAGTTTTGTTCGTTATTTAAGGTAGTCAATAGGAAAAATTAGCTTGTTCGTTAAATGCGATGTTCGTAGAATTGAATGGTCGTTAAATCGGAAAACTACTGTATTTCAATATTTAATATTTTTATTGATTTTAGTTTTTAAATGTTCTAAATATTGCAATTGTTATTTTTAACTTGTTGCTTAGATATATTTTAAAAAGTGGGCCAAAGTTTTACAAATTATAAATAAAACTTATTGAAACGTATTTATACAAAGACATTTTTTTTAAATTTTCTTTTAAAATGAAAATTTTATTGAATTTTTTAAGAAAATTTTCATTAAAATTGAAAATTTCATAAAAAAACCTTCAATGAAAATTTTCTATAAAAACAAAGCTTTTTATAAAAATAAAGTAAAATTTTTTTTTAAAGAAAATTTTATTGAAAATTTTATATAAAAAAACTGTTATCGAAAATTTTTTATAAAATGTAAATTGGTTTCAAAAATTTTATATAAAGAAAATTTTTATCGAAAATTTTCTATAAAAAGAAAATTTTTATCGAAAATTTTCTATAAAAAGAAAATTTTTATTGAAAATTTTCTATAAAAAGAAAATTTTTATCGAAAATTTTCTATAAAAAGAAAATTTTTATCGAAAATTTTCTATAAAAAGAAAATTTTTATCGAAAATTTTCTATAAAAACAAAATTTTTATCGAAAACTTTCTATAAAAACAAAATTTTTATCGAAAATTTTCTATAAAAACAAAATTTTTATCGAAAATTTTCTATAAAAACAAAATTTTTATCGAAAATTTTCTATAAAAACAAAATTTTTATCGAAAATTTTCTATAAAAACAAAATTTTTATCGAAAATTTTCTATAAAAACAAAATTTTTATCGAAAATTTTCTATAAAAAGTTGAATTTTTATCGAAAATATTCTATAAAAAGTTGAATTTTTATCGAAAATTTTCTATAAAAAGTTAAATTTTTATCGAAAATTTTCTATAAAAAGTTGAATTTTTATCGAAAATTTTCTATAAAAAGTTGAATTTTTATCGAAAATTTTCTACAAAAGGTTAAATTTTTATCGAAAATTTTCTATAAAAAGTTGAATTTTTATCGAAAATTTTCTATAAAAGGTTGAATCTTTATCGAAAATTTTCTATAAAAGGTTGAATCTTTATCGAAAATTTTCTATAAAAAGTTGAATTTTTAAAGTTTATTTTTTACTTTTAAAAAGAAAATTTTATCGAAAATTTTCTATAAAAAAGAAAATTTTATCGAAAATTTTCTATAAAAAAGAAAATTTTATCGAAAAATATCTATAAAAAGAAAATTTTATCGAAAATTATCTATAAAAAAGAAAATTTTGTCGAAAATTATCTAAAAAAAAGAAAAGTTTATCAAAAATTATCTATAAAAAAGAAAATTTTATCGAAAATTTTCTATTAAAAAGAAAATTCTATCTAAAATTTTCTATAAAAAAGAAAATTCTATCGAAAATTTTCTGTAAAAAAGAACATTTTATCGAAAATTGTCTATAAAAAAGAAAATTTTATCGAAAATTTTCTATAAAAAAGAAAATTCTATCGAAAATTTTCTATAAAAAAGAAAATTCTATCGAAAATTTTCTATAAAAAAGAACATTTTATCGAAAATTGTCTATAAAAAAGAAAATTTTATTGAAATTTTTCTATAAAAATGAAAATTTTATCAAAAATTTTTATAAAAGAGAAAATTTTATCAAAAAAAAATTATAAAAAAGAACATTTATCTAAAATATTCTATAAAAAAGAGAATTTTATCGAAAATTTTCTATAAAAACAAAATTTTATTGAACATTTTCTATACAAACAAAATTTTATCGAAAATTTTAATTTTTTACAACCTGCAGTTTGCCTGTAAATAAATAGACAGACGGACGGACATAGTAGAACTTCTTCGCAAAAAAGGTTCAAACATCGTAGGATCTATATGTTTATACTAAATATTTGGCTAATGTGAACTTTCATTAAACAACTTTAATACAAAATTTTAATAACAAGCAAATCATTTACTTTTGCTAAATATTTTAAACAGAATTAGCTCTGTAATAACCACACTTATAACGCTAATTTACGCAGTGATACTGGACTACTGGACATTGCTTTAGAATTCTACAAAAACAAAAAAAAAAACACACAAAAATTATCAACGGACATTAAAATTTGAAATAAATTAAAATTAGTCACACTCAATTACAAGATAAGAATACAAAATTACTAAAGCAGAAAATGTCTAAATTAAAACAAATTAATAACCAAACCCCGAAAAAGCAAACATCATGTAAATACTAATATTTACAAAGTATCAGTCTATGTTAGAGTTTAATTAAAACAAAATCATTTCGAACCGGTTCAATTAATACACCACAGCATGTAAATCAAATTGTTTATAAACAATTTAATCTTTCACACACACACAACAATTGCAAAGAAGTGTTAAGCTTAGTGATCGTTCCAAGGTCTCTTTCTATTCATATTACCAAATAAGACTTCCTAGTTTAGGGGGGGATACATAAAAAGCAGAACGGGTCCTACAACAAAATGTCATCACACATGATTTGTTTACATTTTATACAAAAATTGTCTCTCAAATCAAAATGCTACAAATTTGCATTAATTAAGAAAATCTGAAAACAAAAATTAAAGATAAACAACTTTTAAACTAACTAAGCAGTAGATAGAGATAGTAGAAGTTTTCTAATCTAAACTTTATATCGTCCTCTTTTTCTTAACAAATGTTTAAGTGATGACAACACTACCCACCGATAGAGAGACAGGCAGACGGACTGATTGCCAATTGATGTTGTCACTGATTACCGACTGGTTTTGCTTTGGTTTTTATTTACCCCCAAAACTTGTTATTGATTTAAGATTTATCTTATTGATCAAATCAAGAAAATGTTTTTTTTTTTTTGTTTGTATCTGTGGTTTAGAATTTTATGTCTTTCTTTTTCATTATTGTTTCGCTTTATTTTTTATTTATGCTAAATTTTATTCCCCAATTAATTTTTTTTAACCGAAAAAAGATTAAATTATAGAAAGTGGATAGGTGCTTGAAGGGGGGGAGAGAGGAGAGGGAGTTTATTGAATCATTTTTTGAAAATTTTTAAAAATAGAATTTGTATCATATTTTAAAGCATTTGCATTATTAATAAACAATATGTACATCTGTATATAAAATTTAAACAACAAATACTATAATTAATTAATTTCTTAAATTGTTTTTATTTGTCTATAAAAATGTGTTATTATTATTTATTTAATTTTTTGTTTAAATTATCTACATGCATAAGTAATTCATTGAAATTAGGTGCAAAAATATTTTGTTTGTATTTATGTTATTTAGAAAGAATTTCTGGTTAGGGTTTGCTATTCTAACGGCTAGATTACAGACTAGACCATAAATTAGAGTAAACTATAGAATAGACTAGAGAATACCCTATAGTCTTGACTATAGCATAAACAATAGACTGGTCTACAGACTAGACTATGAACTTACCTAAACACTAGACAATAGACTAGACTTTAGACAAGACTGAAGACTAGACTGTATACTACACTATAGACTACACTATAGACTAGACTATAGACTAGACTATGGACTAGACTATAGACTAGACTATAGACTAGACTATACACTAGACTATACACTAGACTATAGACAAGACTATGGACTAGACTATGGACTAGACTAAAGAATAGACTACAAACTAGACTAGACTAGACTAGACTATAGACTAGACTATAGCTAGACTAGACAGACTATAGACTAGACTATAGACTAGACTATAGACTAGACTATAGACTAGACTATAGACTAGACTATAGACTAGACTATAGACTAGACTATAGACTAGACTATAGACTAGACTATAGACTAGACTATAGACTAGACTATAGACTAGACTATAGACTAGACTATAGACTAGACTATAGACTAGACTATAGACTAGACTATAGACTAGACTATAGACTAGACTATAGACTAGACTATAGACTAGACTATAGGACTAGACTATAGACTAGACTATAGACTAGACTATAGACTAGACTATAGACTAGACTATAGACTAGACTATAGACTAGACTATAGACTAGACTATAGACTAATAGACTAGACTATAGACTAGACTATAGGACTAGACTATAGACTAGACTATAGGACTAGACTATAGACTAGACTATAGACTAGACTATAGACTAGACTATAGACTAGACTATAGACTAGACTATAGACTAGACTATAGACTAGACTATAGACTAGACTATAGACTCGACTTATAGACTAGACTATAGACTAGACTATAGACTAGACTAGACTAGACTATAGACTAGACTATAGACTAGACTATAGACTAGACTACTAGACTATAGACTAGACTATAGACTACGACTAGACTATAGACTAGACTATAGACTAGACTATAGACTAGACTATAGACTAGACTATAGACTAGACTATAGACTAGACTATAGACTAGACTATAGACTAGACTATAGACTAGACTATAGACTAGACTATAGACTAGACTATAGACTAGACTATAGACTAGACTATAGACTAGACTGTAGACTAGACTATAGACTAGACTATAGACTAGACTGTAGACTAGACTATAGACTGGACTATAGACTAGACTGTAGACTAGACTATAGACTAGACTATAGACTAGACTAGACTAGACTATAGACTAGACTATAGACTAGACTATAGACTAGACTATAGACTAGACTATAGACTAGACTAGAGACTAGACTAGACTAGACTACAGACTAGACTATAGACTACACTATAGACTAGACTATAGACTAGACTATAGACTAGACTATAGACTAGACTATAGACTAGACTATAGACTAGACTAGACTATAGACTAGACTATAGACTAGACTATAGACTAGACTATAGACTAGACTATAGACTAGACTATAGACTAGACTATAGACTAGACTATAGACTAGACTATAGACTAGACTATAGACTAGACTATAGACTAGACTATAGACTAGACTATAGACTAGACTATAGACTAGACTATAGACTAGACTATAGACTAGACTATAGACTAGACTATAGACTAGACTATAGACTAGACTATAGACTAGACTATAGACTAGACTATAGACTAGACTATAGACTAGACTATAGACTAGACTATAGACTAGACTATAGACTAGACTATAGACTAGACTATAGACTAGACTATAGACTAGACTATAGACTAGACTATAGACTAGACTAGACTAGACTATAGACTAGACTATAGACTAGACTATAGACTAGACTATAGACTAGACTATAGACTAGACTATAGACTAGACTATAGACTAGACTATAGACTAGACTATAGACTAGACTATAGACTAGACTATAGACTAGACTATAGACTAGACTATAGACTAGACTATAGACTAGACTATAGACTAGACTATAGACTAGACTATAGACTAGACTATAGACTAGACTATAGACTAGACTATAGACTAGACTATAGACTAGACTATAGACTAGACTATAGACTAGACTATAGACTAGACTATAGACTAGACTATAGACTAGACTATAGACTAGACTATAGACTAGACTATAGACTAGACTATAGACTAGACTATAGACTAGACTATAGACTAGACTATAGACTAGACTATAGACTAACTATAGACTAGACTATAGACTAGACTATAGACTAGACTATAGACTAGACTATAGACTAGACTATAGACTAGACTATAGACTAGACTATAGACTAGACTATAGACTATTCTATAGAGTAGACTATAGACTAGTCTATAGAGTAGACTACAGACTAGTCTATAGAATTTGCTATAGACTAGACTATAGAATTGATTATAGGCCAGACCATAGAGCAGACTGTAGAATAAACTGTTGACTATACTATAGACTAGATTCTAAACTAGGGTATGGACTTGACACTAGACTAGACTGTAGACTAGACTATAGAATAGTCCATAGACTACACCATAGAATAGACTATAGAATATAGACTTTACTATATACTAAACTATAGAATAGACTGTAGACTAGACTATAAACTAGACTATTAACTAGAGTATGGACTGTACCAGCTCTTGACTATAGACTAGACTATAGTCTAGTAATAGACTAGTCTATTTATTACTGTGAATATGTTATATTTGCTTATTCATATTAAAAAATTCCTTTCAACTCTTTTCCCTAAAAATGTTCTCCTATACGAAACCCCTTAACCAAATACCCAAACGTGTAGACAACTATAAACCAGATCTTTTGTGGTTAAATTTTCTATAAGATAATATTGTGGTTATTGATATAATTATTATATATTCATACAATTGTTCTGTATTTTGTTGTGATTTTTATTACTGTTTAATTGTTATTGCACTTATTATTTATTATTATTGTTATTAATAATTTTCAGTATGAATTTTAAAATAATTCTCTACAAAGGCAGACAATTTGAAATGATATTAAGAATATCTAATAATCAGACAATCATAAAATTAATAAAATGACGCAAAAACTGTAAAAAAAATAAACAAAAAAAGACAAAAAAAATAAAAGCAAAATATTTAGTGATAAATTAAAAAATTAATAGTTAAATTAAAAATATTAAATATAGCCGTAATAAACAAAATTCAAAGTGATTTTTTGTAAGAATTAAATTTTTCAATTGTGTTTACAAAATAATGATGAGACAACCAACATTGTTTTGGTTGTCTCTATTAAATTCGTATGAGTGTAATAACTGCTTAAGCTTAAAGCGCCAACAAAATTGATCATTAGAATACTTTATTTAGTTGTTTTTACACATTTTTTATAATACAGATATTAGTCTTTTTTACTATCACACTTTTATCACTTTTTTTTTTGTAAAATAAGGTGATAAATCTAATAAAAAAACTTACACTCAATCATTCAAATTGCTTCTAATCTCAAAATCTTTTTTTGTTTTATTTGTGTCAATACCTTTCAACTTTTCCATAACTAACTGTACGTCATTGGTGGTCAAAATAGCCAAACTAACTGTTATTTATTACTGAATAATTTATGCAAATTTATATAAATTAATCGTTTGCAATCTTGATAAATAAACTGATAAAAGTTTTCTTGTTTTGCCATAAGCTTCAAAACAAATAAAATTAATTTCTTTTCAATTTTAAATTTATTTTCTTTTTTTTTTGTGCAAAAAATCAAATCAGCAAATAAAAAAGAGCACAGTTACCTTTTTTAACAGTTGTTAAATGTTTTAGTTAACAAAAACATATCAAAATTTGCATAAACCTGATAAGAATTTTATACCAATAAAAACGTTGTTGTTTAACCATACTCTCTGGCATTACTTTTTCCTCAGGGGGAAGTAAAAAGTTTTGAATTTTTTATAAACCTTTCTATTATTGAGACAAATTGTATCTCGATTCCTATGTCTAACAATTAACCAACACCATTTCCTAAGAAGCTCAGGACAGTAACAAAGATAAAAATAGACTAAAGACTAGACTATAACCTAGATTATAGACTGAACTATAGACTAGAATATAGACTACATACTACAATATAGAATAGACTATAGCTAGATATAGACTAGACTATAGACTAGACTATATACTAGACTATAGAGACTAGACTATAGACTAGACTATAGACTAGACTATAGACTAGACTATAGACTAGACTATAGACTAGACTATAGACTAGACTATAGACTAGACTATAGACAGACTATAGACTAGACTATGGACTAGACTATAGACTAGACTATGACTAGACTAGACTAGACTATAGACTAGACTATAGACTAGACTATAGACTAGGACTATAGGTAGCTAGACTAATAGACTAGACTATAAGACTAGACTATAGACTAGACTATAGACTAGACTAGACTATAGACTAGACTATAGACTAGACTATAGACTAGACTATAGACTAGACTATAGACTAGACTATAGACTAGACTATAGACTAGACTATAGACTAGACTATAGACTAGACTATAGACTAGACTATAGACTAGACTATAGACTAGACTATAGACTAGACTATAGACTAGACTATAGACTAGACTATACTAGACTAGACTAGACTATAGACTAGACTATAGACTAGACTATAGACTAGACTATAGACTAGACTATAGACTAGACTATAGACTAGACTATAGACTAGACTATAGACTAGACTATAGACTAGACTATAGACTAGACTATAGACTAGACTATAGACTAGACTATAGACTAGACTATAGACTAGACTATAGACTAGACTATAGACTAGACTATAGACTAGACTATAGACTAGACTATAGACTAGACTATAGACTAGACTATAGACTAGACTATAGACTAGACTATAGACTAGACTATAGACTAGACTATAGACTAGACTATAGACTAGACTATAGACTAGACTATAGACTAGACTATAGACTAGACTATAGACTAGACTATAGACTAGACTATAGACTAGACTATAGACTAGACTATAGACTAGACTATAGACTAGACTATAGACTAGACTATAGACTAGACTATAGACTAGACTATAGACTAACTAGAACTAGACTATAGACTAGACTATAGACTAGACTATAGACTAGACTATAGACTAGACTATAGACTAGACTATAGACTAGACTATAGACTAGACTATAGACTAGACTATAGACTAGACTATAGACTAGACTATAGACTAGACTATAGACTAGACTATAGACTAGACTATAGACTAGACTATAGACTAGACTATAGACTAGACTATAGACTAGACTATAGACTAGACTATAGACTAGACTATAGACTAGACTAGACTAGACTATAGACTAGACTATAGACTAGACTATAGACTAGACTATAGACTAGACTATAGACTAGACTATAGACTAGACTATAGACTAGACTATAGACTAGACTATAGACTAGACTATAGACTAGACTATAGACTAGACTATAGACTAGACTATAGACTAGACTATAGACTAGACTATAGACTAGACTATAGACTAGACTATAGACTAGACTATAGACTAGACTATAGACTAGACTATAGACTAGACTATAGATAGACTAGACTATAGACTAGACTATAGACTAGACTATAGACTAGACTATAGACTAGACTATAGACTAGACTATAGACTAGACTATAGACTAGACTATAGACTAGACTATAGACTAGACTATAGACTAGACTATAGACTAGACTATAGACTAGACTATAGACTAGACTATAGACTAGACTATAGACTAGACTATAGACTAGACTATAGACTAGACTATAGACTAGACTATAGACTAGACTATAGACTAGACTATAGACTAGACTATAGACTAGACTATAGACTAGACTATAGACTAGACTATAGACTAGACTATAGACTAGACTATAGACTAGACTATAGACTAGACTATAGACTAGACTATAGACTAGACTATAGACTAGACTATAGACTAGACTATAGACTAGACTATAGACTAGACTATAGACTAGACTATAGACTAGACTATAGACTAGACTATAGACTAGACTATAGACTGCTCCCAACTAGACAAGACCTTATTTCTGGAAATGGTGTAGTTGAATTCCTTCTAAGTAACTACTTGTGTTAGTACTCCCACTCCGATTTAAATTACATTTCAGTTTTTTGCTCATTAGTGTAAGTTTACGCAAAATATTTGTTGCTATATTTGTTGTTGGCGTTCTTATTATGTTATTGTTTTTAACATTTTCTAATGAAGAAGTTGTTGTTGTAATAGCTGCTATTACAAAGTTTTTAATTACATTTGCAAAAACACAACAACAGCTAAACGTAAACCAACAAATCATAGAGACATTATTAAATTGTGATACAACTAAATAAACACAGCAAATATGTAATAAATTGTATATTTATGTTTTAATACAAAATGTATGAACATTTAGAAAAAAGGCACAGATAGAATTTAACAGAGTTGAAAACCGCTGACATGTCTTAAAAATTGTCTGTTGTTTTTGTTATATTTTTATTTACTTTTTGTAAATTTTTTTGTGTTTGAAATGACAGGCATAACAAAAACATAATATACATTTTGTAGAGGTGGAATGTAAATATAACCCGGAATCATATGTATAGATAATTTTTTGAAAATGTATTTTACTGTATTTTTAAAAAAGCACGAATAAAAAATAGCAATTGAAATTTAAATATTTTGTGGTTTGTGGTTTTAAAAAAAGTCTGAGTTTTATTTTTGTAAGTGTGAGCGTTTTTTTTTGGATATAAAGAAAAAAAAAAAACAATTTAAAAATGACTAAATTTTTGTAATTTGGACTAGTGTAACCTTTTGCATGAATATATAAAAAAAACAATTGGTTAATGAACTGACAAAGTTGTCAAAAAAAAAAAATTTGCAAAATTAATTAAAAGGGGATAAAAAATGTTGATGATATTGTTACACCAGACAACAGAAATTCGATTTAAATATAATTATATAAAAAGCTTAGAACTAGTCACGTGACTGGTGCTTTGGGAGTAGAGAACTAACATTTTTTATGTACACCTTAATGTTTAATTTTTGAAATATAAATTAATAAATATTGAATGCAAGTGGGTGCATATTGGTGCCAAAGCATCTTTGCAAAATAAATAATGTTGCACATAAACAAATATCTATTGAAAACAATTAAACAGCAACAACATCATCGCCATTAAAGTAGAGCAAACAGCGTTAACAAAAAAAAAAATTACGAAAAAAACAACTACAAATTGATATAAGAGTCGCTATCTTATCGTGATGCTGATGGTTTTGGAACCAAAAAAATTGTTAGAAAAAATTCAAAACCCACCTTAACTTGCAATAACAACCACCAACCAACCAACCAATCAACCACCCAAGGCAACCAAACAGCCTCTAACAAGGCAACTTATCAAATTTATCGTTTATTTGAAACAGTTAATAGCTTTTACTTGTTATTTTCGTTACAAAGCATTTAATATATAATTCTTTTTTCCAACTGTGCTTTCAAAAATCATTTTTATCATATCAATTATGTTTTTTTTTTTTTAATTTTAGTTGTCTTAACAAAGAGTAATTGTTAGAGGATTGTGTTTTTCCCCCTTTCCCCTTTTTTTTCAAAATGGTCAAAAGACACATGATGTTATTGGCCGCCTGCCTGCTGGGCTTAGTGGCCTTTGGCTTCACATATGATCACACATTGAAATTTGATTATCCTGGACCCTACTGTGAGAAAATCAACAGTTGCTGTGACAGCAGACACGACAGTTGTTCAGTGCCCATTGCCAGTAAGTTATTTAATCAATTCCTTCAAACATTTAAAATTAACTAAATAACTTTTCTTTAGATACTCTCTGCTACTGTGATGAATTCTGTGATCGTAGTGTAGCCGGTGATTGCTGTCCCGATTATCGTTCTTTCTGTAAAAGTGAACCCGATCCAATTGTTAGTTGTCTACACAATGGTGTCTACTTTAATAAATTCAATACCACCCGTGATAATTGTAATGAGTGCCGTTGCTTAGAGGGCGGTCGTGTTGTGTGTGATACCGATTTGTGTCTCACCGATGATGCCTTGATCCATAACATTAACTCCATACACAACTTGGGTTGGTCTGCTCGCAAATACAGCGAATGGTGGGGCCGCAAATACTCTGAGGGTTTGGTTAAACGTTTGGGTACCAAAGAACCCACTTTCCGTGTCAAGGCTATGACTCGTTTGCACAATAAGGCCGATGGTTTGCCCAGAAACTTCAATTCTATTGATAAGTGGTCTGAGTACATTTCCGATGTTCCCGATCAAGGTAGAGTATTAAGAAATTTTATTCTCCTATTGTTATTTATTAATATTGTATTTGTTTTTTTAGGTTGGTGCGGTTCTTCTTGGGTTCTTTCTACTACTTCTGTGGCCTCCGATCGTTATGCTATTCACAGTCAAGGCAAGGAAGTTGTACAATTATCTCCACAAAATATTTGTCTTGTACTCGCAAACAACAGGGTTGTGAGGGTGGTCATTTGGATGCAGCCTGGCGTTATCTTCATAAACAAGGGTAAGTTAAAAAAATTGTGGAAGAAAAATTGGTTTTATAACCCTTTTAAGGACTGAACTAGAACTCAACTGGAACTGAAGTAGAACTAAACTAGAACTGAAATAGAACTAAACTAGAACTGAACTAGAACTGAACTAGAACTGAACTAGAACTGAACTAGAACTGAACTAGAACTGAACTAGAACTGAACTAGAACTGAACTAGAACTGAACTAGAACTGAACTAGAACTGAACTAGAACTGAACTAGAACTGAACTAGAACTGAACTAGAACTGAACTAGAACTGAACTAGAACTGAACTAGACTAAACTAGAACTGAAACTAGAACTGAACTAGAACTGAACTAGAACTGAACTAGAACTGAACTAGAACTGAACTAGAATAGAACTGAACTAGAACTGAACTAGAACTGAACTAGAACTGAACTAGAACTGAACTAGAACTGAACTAGAACTGAACTAGAACTGAACTAGAACTGAACTAGAACTGAACTAGAACTGAACTAGAACTGAACTAGAACTGAACTAGAACTGAACTAGAACTGAACTAGAACTGAACTAGAACTGAACTAGAACTGAACTAGAACTGAACTAGAACTGAACTAGAACTGAACTAGAACTGAACTAGAACTGAACTAGAACTGAACTAGAACTGAACTAGAACTGAACTAGAACTGAACTAGAACTGAACTAGAACTGAACTAGAACTGAACTAGAACTGAACTAGAACTGAACTAGAACTGAACTAGAACTGAACTAGAACTGAACAAGAACTGAACAAGAACTGAACTAGAACTGAACTAGAACTGAACTAGAACTGAACTAGAACTGAATTAGAACTGAATTAGAACTGAACTAGAACTAGAGCTGAACTAGAAATTTATTTTATATAAATATATTTTATGCTATCTACTAATTGACTTCCATATCTATTTCATCGTTGCAGTGTTCTTGACGAAAATTGCTATCCCTATGTTGGACATCGTGACACCTGCAAAGTTCATCACAGAATGCGTTCACTCTCGGCTAATGGCTGTAGACCTGTGCCAGGAGTTGATCGTGATGAGTTATATACCGTTGGTCCAGCATACTCGATTAAAAATGAAACAGATATAATGGCAGAAATTTATCATTCTGGTCCCGTACAAGCTACCATGCGTGTATACAGAGATTTCTTCTCATACTCGGGTGGTGTATATAGTCACAGTGCTGCCAGTCGTGGTGCTCCCAGAGGTTTCCATTCCGTTAAGTTGGTAGGCTGGGGTGAGGAGCATGATGGTGTTAAATACTGGGTAAGTTACAAATCTTAAGGTTTTTCATGGAAAATATGCTCATTATATTGTTTTCTCTTAAAAGATTGCTGCCAACTCCTGGGGTCCCTGGTGGGGTGAACATGGCTACTTCCGCATTTTGCGCGGTAGCAATGAATGTGATATTGAAGGCTATGTTTTGGCTGCCTGGCCCAATGTTTACAACTATTTTGCTACTAAAAATTAAGTATAATTTCTTGCTTTTTTTAATTTTAAATATTAAACAAAACACCGATGACAAAGAGACCTCAACCAAAACAAAGCAAATCTCGTTAAAATACTAAAAATTATACATTAAAATGATAAAGAAAAGAAAATTAGTTAAAGCAACTTTAATTTCCATAATTTTAATGCAGTTCTCTTGATTTATTTAAAAAAAAACACAAACGAATCTTAGTTTTTTGTTAAGTATCTATTATTATAAACCTTATTATTAAATATTAATTAACTATTATTTAAATTAGTTTTTAGTTTAATGTCTATTTTTCGAATTTGAAATTAGCTGAACAACAACTGTGTATTTTGTATTTAACTCCTCGTATTTTTTTTTATACAATTTCTTAAATATTTAATGCAACGTTTAACAGTGAGTATTTTATAGCTTTTTTTCCAACATTTGTTCTATGACTTTTTTATTATAGGTTTTAAGTTTTCAAATCTATTTAAAGTTTTAAGTATATAATTAATAATTATTATTTTTTAATTGTTTCCTAATTACTAAGAACAGGAATATCGAAAAATTATTTATATTTTCTATACTCGTACATATACACATAAATATTTAATTAAATAGTTAATACAATTTTTAATTTTCATTATTGTTTTCCAACAAAAAGCTGCCTTAAAAAAGATAAAAATCTAGTTTTTCTTAAATTAATTTTTATTTAGAAAACGTTCGTCTGCCAATTTATTTAAAATAATTTAGTTTTTGTTTCATTTTTACTGCCACTTTTCGAGATATCATTAAACTATTTTAATTTTTGATTATTTTTGTCCTTTAAAGAATTTTTGTAAATTTTAAACTATACTTAAAGTTAAAAATATGTACATGTAGTAATTAATTTATAATAATTATTAATAATCTCTTTAATATGTACAAAAAAATATAAAACTAAATATTTAAAAAAATAAATAAAACAACACTAAAAAGTAAATAAAAAAATTATAAAACCAACTTTTCTTGAGTCGTTATTATTTGTCAGAAAAAAAGATCGTAGTAAACACGAAAATAAATAAGAACTAACCTTAAACTAGAACTGTATTAAAAATTAACTAGAACTGAACTAGAACTAAACTAGAACAAAACTAGAAATGAACTGGGACTGAACTAGAACTGAACCAGAACTGAACTAGAACTGAACTATAACTTAACTAGAACTTAACTAGAACTGAACTAGAACTGAACTAGAACTGAACTGAACTAGAACTGAACTAGAACTGAACTAGAACTGAACTAGAACTGAACTAGAACTGAACTAGAACTGAACTAGAACCGAACTAGAACTGAACTAGAACTGAACTAGAACTGAACTAGAACTGAACTAGAACTGCACTAGAACTGAACTAGAACTGAACTAGAACTGAACCAGAACTGAACTAGAACTGAACTAGAACTGAACTAGAACTGAACTAGAACTGAACTAGAACTGAACTAGAACTGAAGTAGAACTGAACTAGAACTGAACTAGAACTGAACTAGAACTAAACTAGAACTGAACTAGAACTGAACTAGAACTGAACTAGAACTGAACTAGAACTGAACTAGAACTGAACTAGAACTGAACTAGAACTGAACTAGAACTGAACTAGAACTGAACTAGAACTGAACTAGAACTGAACTAGAACTGAACTAGAACTGAACTAGAACTGAACTAGAACTGAACTAGAACTGAACTAGAACTGAACTAGAACTGAACTAGAACTGAACTAGAACTGAACTAGAACTGAACTAGAACTGAACTAGAACTGAACTAGAACTGAACTAGAACTGAACTAGAACTGAACTATAACTGAACTAGAACTGAACTAGAACTGAACTAGATCTGAACTGGAACTGAACTAGAACTGAACTAGAACTGAACTAGAACTGAACTAGAACTGAACTAGAACTGAACTAGAACTGAACTTGAACTTGAACTTGAACTGAACTAGAACTGAACTAGAACTGAACTAGAACTGAACTAGAACTGAACTAGAATTGAACTAGAACTGAACTAGAACTGAACTAGAACTAAACTAGAACTGAACTAGAACTGAACTAGAACTGAAATAGAACTGAACTAGAACTGAACTAGAACTGAACTAGAACTAAACTAGAACTGAACTAGAACCGAACTAGAACTGAACTAGAACTGAACTAGAACTGAACTAGAACTGAATTAGAAATGAACTAGAACTGAACTAGAACTGAACTAGAACTGAACTAGAACTAGAACTGAACTAGAACTAGAACTGAACTAGAACTGAACTAGAACTGAACTAGAACTGAACTAGAACTGAACTAGAACTGAACTAGAACTGAACTAGAACTGAATTAGAACTGAACTAGAACTGAATTAGAACTAGGGTGATCGATTATTCGACATTTTACAAAAACCGGTTTTCGAATAGTTCGAATAGTTGACATTTAAAAAAAACCGGTTGATATTTTTCAAATTCAGAAAAAACCGGTTAACCGGTTTTTCATTATAATTAAAAAAATATATTTTAATTTGAAAAACTTAATGTCTATGTTTAAATTTGATTAATAAAACATGGCCCGAAATGATTTTTAACAGTTTAAAAGATTATAACTTTAGATCTAGTCGTCTGATTTACATTATTTCTTTAATATAAAAAAATTAGGAAAAAAGTGGGACACTTCTGTTAAACATAAGGTACTATGTAATCCTAGCTTATTTTAAAAGCCCTGTTTAGGAAATTTGCATAGGCATTCCAACTCTTCCATAAAATTTCAGCCGTAAATTAATTATTGTAATTGGAATATAATCTTAAGATTGCTAAATTTTATCAAACAGTTATCAATTTTACAAATAAATTTTTTTAATTAATTAGGAAAATCAAAAAAGTTTAACCAAAAGAGCTGTAGAAAATGTACTCTAGTTCCTCGACTCGAATATTTTTAAAATTTAGACGGGCTGTATTATTATTTACTTAAAAATTTCATTTAAATAATCTTTGAATACAAAGCAAATAAAAGTATTCGAAACCGGGTTTTAAAAAGTGAAAAAACCGGGTTATTCGATATTCGAAAAATCAACATTAAGAAAAAACCGACACTGGTAAAGCAGAAAAAACCGGTTTTAAAACCGGTTGAAAAATCGAGTCGATCACCCTAATTGGAACTGAATTAGAATTATAAATAATACACCCAGAACTGAACTTTAACTGAACTAGAATTAAACTTAAACTTGAAGTAGGTTTTCGGGGGTACTCCGCATATATATATTTTCGAAATAAAAAGCTTTCGAAATATGTACTGCCACAATAATCTGGTAAGGACACCTAGATGTTTGAAACGGAATAATCCAAATCCTTACTTTTATACCTTTATCTACTTTGAGATATATTGGGCTCAAAGTAACATATAAACTTGGTGTCAGATTTATCAGTCTCGAAAAAAAATAATAAAATGTATGTGAATTTCAGAGTATATAAGTCTGTGGAATCATATATTTTTATATCAAACAAAGACTGCAATTAAAATACAAGCCTTAAAATATACTATAGAGTTACAATTTTTACTTCGATTCAAAAACTAGAGGTTTTAATAAAAATCGGTAAAGATCATCAAGTTTTGTTACATACCTTTAGGCTGACAGTTCAAAATAAAACGATCAATAGCAGGCTGATCATAATTATTCCATCATTATTCCGTTATTTTAGCATTGACGTAATTTAAACGATATAACTAGTATTTGTTTTAATTGTTTGTAATATTTTTTATTGAAAAATTCAAAAAGTAAATAAAAAACAGTTGCAATTTTTTTGTAATATTTTCTTATTTTTTTTAATTTTGTGAATCATAAAATTTCAAGTTTATTTCAGCTTTAACAGAGTAGAAAGTTGAAATGACTCATGGTACTTGCGGGCGGATATACCTAATCAATATTTAAATGTTAGTTAAATTGAAATGACGTCATTCTTCAGTTAACTGTTAATTGGTTTTAAAATGATTTTTTTTTTTTTAAATCATGTCGAAAACTAAATAACAAAGAGAAGGTTTTCTTTGTTTTTGGATAACAATCGTGGGATCGTAAGATTAATTTTTTTAAATGTTTTTATTCTAAGAAAATTTTGACAACTTTGAGGAAAAAATTCAATTGATCTGAAATAAAAATGAACAAGAATCGAACTAGAAACTGAACGAAAACTGAACTAAAACTGAACTAGAACTGAACTAGAACTGAATTAGAACTGAACTAGAACTGAACTAGAACTGAACTAGACTGAACTAGAACTGAACTAGAACTGAACTAGAACTGAACTAGAACTGAACTAGAACTGAACTAGAACTGAATTAGAACTGAACTAGAACTGCTAGAACTGAACTAGAACTGAACTAGAACTGAACTAGAACTGAACTGGAACTGAACTAGAACTGAACTAGAACTGAACTAGAACTGAACTAGAACTGAACTAGAACTGAACTAGAACTGAACTAGAACTGAACTAGAACTAGAACTGAACTAGAACTAGAACTAGAACTGAACTAGAACTAGAACTAGAACTGAACTAGACTGAACTGAACTAGAACTGAACTAGAACTGAACTAGAACTGAACTAGAACTGAACTAGAACTGAACTAGAACTGAACTAGAACTGAACTAGAACTGAACTAGAACTGAACTAGAACTGAACTAGAACTGAACTAGAACTGAACTAAAACTGAACTGAACTAGAACTGAACTAGAACTGAACTAGAACTGAACTAGAACTGAACTAGAACTGAACTAGAACTGAACTAGAACTGAACTAGAACTGAACTAGAACTGAACTAGAACTGAACTAGAACTGAACTAGAACTGAACTAGAACTGAACTAGAACTGAACTAGAACTGAACTAGAACTGAACTAGAACTGAACTAGAACTGAACTAGAACTGAACTAGAACTGAACTAGAACTGAACTAGAACTGAACTAGAACTGAACTAGAACTGAACTAGAACTGAACTAGAACTGAACTAGAACTGAACTAGAACTGAACTAGAACTGAACTAGAACTGAACTAGAACTGAACTAGAACTGAACTAGAACTGAACTAGAACTGAACTAGAACTGAACTAGAACTGAACTAGAACTGAACTAGAACTGAACTAGAACTGAACTAGAACTGAACTAGAACTGAACTAGAACTGAACTAGAACTGAACTAGAACTGAACTAGAACTGAACTAGAACTGAACTAGAACTGAACTAGAACTGAACTAGAACTGAACTAGAACTGAACTAGAACTGAACTAGAACTGAACTAGAACTGAACTAGAACTGAACTAGAACTGAACTAGAACTGAACTAGAACTGAACTAGAACTGAACTAGAACTGAACTAGAACTGAACTAGAACTGAACTAGAACTGAACTAGAACTGAACTAGAACTGAACTAGAACTGAACTAGAACTGAACTGGAACTGAACTAGAACTGAACTAGAACTGAACTAGAACTGAACTAGAACTGAACTAGAACTGAACTAGAACTGAACTAGAACTGAACTAGAACTGAACTAGAACTGAACTGAACTAGAACTGAACTAGAACTAGAACTAGAACTGAACTAGAACTAGAACTAGAACTGAACTAGAACTGAACTAGAACTGAACTAGAACTGAACTAGAACTGAACTAGAACTGAACTAGAACTGAACTAGAACTGAACTAGAACTGAACTAGAACTGAACTAGAACTGAACTAGAACTGAACTAGAACTGAACTAGAACTGAACTAGAACTGAACTAGAACTGAACTAGAACTGAACTAAAACTGAACTGAACTAGAACTGAACTAGAACTGAACTAGAACTGAACTAGAACTGAACTAGAACTGAACTAGAACTGAACTAGAACTGAACTAGAACTGAACTAGAACTGAACTAGAACTGAACTAGAACTGAACTAGAACTGAACTAGAACTGAACTAGAACTGAACTAGAACTGAACTAGAACTGAACTACTGAACTGAACTACTAGAACTGAACTAGAACTGACTAGAACCGAACTAGAACTGAACTAGAACTGAACTAGAACTGAACTGGAACTGAACTAGAACTGAACTAGAACTGAACTAGAACTGAACTAGAACTGAACTAGAACTGAACTAGAACTGAACTAGAACTGAACTAGAACTGAACTAGAACTGAACTAGAACTGAACTAGAACTGAACTAGAACTGAACTAGAACTGAACTAGAACTGAACTAGAACTGAACTAGAACTGAACTAGAACTGAACTAGAACTGAACTTGAACTGAACTTGAACTGAACTTGAACTGAACTAGAACTCAATTAGAACTGAACTAGAACAGAAATCTATCTGATGCGACCTGCCAATAATCGCTGCTGTAGGTTAACACGTAGTCGGACATGTTCAACTCTAACTTTTTTATTCAATTTCAATTAATGTGGTTTCATAAATATGATTATTTCTAATCGTTTTTTATTCTATTTGTATATTTTTAGAGCTGTTACAGATAAAATACTCATTCCCATAATGTTTAGATATGAAATCTTGAAATACTTGTTACTAGTTTAAATTTGCTTTTATCTACTTGTGTGTAAGATTATAAGTAAAAGAATAAATATATTTATTTGTATATAAATGAAATATATTTATAATATTTTTTCCATTTGTTTTATTTACTTTTGTATAGTTTGCATAACCGGTAATAGCGTTTATTGACATTTAATTATGAATTTGTTTCACTGTCAATGCCAGTTTCATGTGTAAAAGTATAAATACACTTGAAAAAATAAACAAACTGATTGATAAAGTAACTAAAATAACTAATTGTTTTTAATAATTAAGTTTTATTGAAAGTTTGAATCAAATATTATAAAAACAAAATGGGAGAATTATTTTTTATATGAAAAATTATATTTTCGCTTGTTAGCAAAGATTTCTTTAAGTGTATGTAATACCTTTATATAAATTTCCTTTCGGAAACAACTGCAGCATGCTACTGCAACCAATTCATTTCAATTATTTTATAATAATTAATTAGGGATGCAAAACGTTTAAAAATGTTACGATTTTTCAATTTGAAATGTTATTCTTTCTTACTGTATGTCTGTCTGTCTGTTTTATTTCCATTGTTGTCTATGACTTATTGACATTTCAAATTAACGGTCAGTCAGTTGGTAACAATGTTAGTGTTTCCTTGACTAAAATGAGTTGAGTACACTGGCACTAGAGAATAAAATACAATACATATTGTTGTTATGTACTAATTTATTAGAATTGTTAAGGTATTTATTTAAACTTTTAGATACATTACACATTTGTATGTGTATTTTAGCATGTGCTAGTGGTTTTTAATTAAAAAATAACATCAAGAAGTTTTGAGGAAGAACTGAACTAGAACTGAACTAAAACTGAACTAGAACTGAACTAGAACTGAACTAGAACTGAACTAGAACTGAACTAGAACTGAACTAGAACTGAACTAGAACTGAACTAGAACTGAACTAGAACTGAACTAGAACTGAACTAGAACTGAACTGAAACTGAACTAGAACTGAACTAGAACTGAACTAGAACTGAACTAGAACTGAACTAGAACTGAACTAGAACTGAACTAGAACTGAACTAGAACTGAACTAGAACTGAACTAGAACTGAACTAGAACTGAACTAGAACTGAACTAGAACTGAACTAGAACTGAACTAGAACTGAACCAGAACTGAACTAGAACTGAACTAGAACTGAACTAGAACTGAACTAGACCTGAACTAGAACTGAACTAGAACTGAACTAGAACTAGAACTAGAACTGAACTAGAACTGAACTAGAACTGAACTAGAACTGAACTAGAACTGAACTAGAACTGAACTAGAACTGAACTAGAACTGAACTAGAACTGAACTAGAACTGAACTAGAACTGAACTAGAAGTGAACTAGAACTGAACTAGAACTAGAACTGAACTAGAACTGAACTAGAACTGAACTAGAACTGAACTAGAACTGAACTAGAACTGAACTAGAACTGAACTAGAACTGAACTAGAACTGAACTAGAACTGAACTAGAACTGAACTAGAACTGAACTAGAACTGAACTAGAACTGAACTAGAACTGAACTAGAACTGAACTAGAACTGAACTAGAATTGAACTAGAACTGAACTAGAACTGAACTAGATCTGAACTAGAACTGAACTAGCACTGAACTAGAACTGAACTAGAACGGAACTAGAACTGAACTAGAACAGAACTAGAACTGAACTAGAACTGAACTAGATCTGAACTAGATCTGAACTAGATCTGAACTAGATCTGAACTAGAACTGAACTAGCACTGAACTAGAACTGAACTAGAACGGAACTAGAACTGAACTAGAACTGAAGTAGATCTGAATAGTAATAGTATTTTTAATTATACATATTAGAATTTTAGATAGGACCATATCTTAATAATGTTTGTTATTGTAAAACCTAGATGTCTGTTCACGATTTCTATCAGACCCCATACAAAGCTAAATCGGGAGTACAGTTTAGGGGGTCGTAAATGTTGAAAATTTAAGTCTGTTTTATCAACCAAAAATTATGTTGAAAATTTTACCACAGGCTCCGAATTATTGCATTCGTGGTCGAGTAAAATTTACCGTAATATTTCTTTTTGAGATTATAGCATTTCAACAAGATTATAGCATTCGAAATGAAAGTGTGTGTCCCGATATGAATGCTTAGTCGTAAAATACTTATCAAACTACCCACGCTTTAATAAATCATATAAAACTACCGATTTAATCCATAGGGAAATAAATGTCACAGAAATTTTAATTATTCATAATTTTAAAGCTTAAAAAACTACAATTCTTATAAGGTGCTTTACCAGTTCATTAATCATTGTTGGTGTGGGACAGTTAAAAACTTTTGAGAAAATATTAATAATAATTTTTCAAAACTAACAACTACTCATCCATTCATTGTGCGGATGGATGGCTGTCTAGATAAACGTCATCATATTGTGCCATTAGTCAGACTTCAGGAAGAGTAGAGGATGGGGGAAAAAGCACAGCTTAATACTATTTACAGTTTCTATATCGCTCGTGTGTTTTTTTTATTAAAAATAACAATGTCTCACTTAATTTCTTTTTAATTTTTTATTGTTTTTTATTTTAAGATTATTTTTAACTCAAATCACGTGTAGTTTAGCACGTTCAAATTATTGAACGTAATAAATCAAAAATTTGGCCAATTAATTCCAAAAGTTAAAAATCCAAAAATGTTTTATTATAAGCATAACTATAGTGATTCTAATTTCTTGCAGATCTCAAACTTACGTGATTTTTGTTTATTTTGATTAAGTGTTAAATATAATACAAATAATATTCCTCAAAGTTAAAAATTATTTTGAAAATTTTAGTCACCAACCAAAAAGTTTTGCAACTTAATTTTACTTAACTTGACCATGGTAACGTAACTAGTTCTACTGTGGGTTGCAACTAACCTATAGTTCTTTCTATTTTAATCAGTTTTATGATCCACCTCAATATTGTTGTTATTATTTATATTTTTAAGTTTTTTATTATTTTATTTTTTAATAATAAAAACAAAGAATAATAAAAACGTTTTAATTGTCAATTATTACCTGGCCAAACAAATGATAACTGGGATCTGCAAATAGCGTGAACGAGGGTATATATAAAAAAAAAACAAATTGCAACAAAATATTTATTTAAGAACAGATGACTTCTATAAAACACTTCATTACGTAAATGTAGAAAAAAGTTAGCAAAATTTTCAGATAGAAAAAAATATTAATACAAATATTTTTTTCGATAATTTTTAGCTTAAAGAGATATTTATTAAAAGTTTTAGCGATTTAAGATCTTGTTATGCTTTTTAAACGACATATAATACTTTTATATTACCATTTGTGTGTGTTATGTTAATATTACAATTTTTTAAATTATTTTGGTCAAACTTTTATGAAAAATGATGGTATATCGAATCTAATAAAAAGTAAATTTCGGAAGGTGGCCCTACATATTTGTTAAAAACTTGTTATTGGAAATCCCGCAAATTCCAAAAGAGGTCCTTATTTCAGTTTTCTAGTTCCAGTTCAGTTCCAGTTCAGTTCTAGTTCAGTTCTAGTTCAGTTCTAGTTCAGTTCTAGTTCAGTTCTAGTTCAGTTCTAGTTCTAGTTCAGCTCAGTCCTAGTTCAGTTCTAGTTCAGTTCTAGTTCAGTTCTAGTTCAGTTCTAGTTCAGTTCTAGTTCAGTTCTAGTTCAGTTCTAGTTCAGTTCTAGTTCAGTTCTAGTTCAGTTCTAGTTCAGTTCTAGTTCAGTTCTAGTTCAGTTCTAGTTCAGTTCTAGTTCAGTTCTAGTTCAGTTCTAGTTCAGTTCTAGTTCAGTTCTAGTTCAGTTCTAGTTCAGTTCTAGTTCAGTTCTAGTTCAGTTCTAGTTCAGTTCTAGTTCAGTTCTAGTTCAGTTCTAGTTCAGTTCTAGTTCAGTTCTAGTTCAGTTCTAGTTCAGTTCTAGTTCAGTTCTAGTTCAGTTCTAGTTCAGTTCTAGTTCAGTTTTGGTTTAGTTCTAGTTCAGTTCTAGTTCATTCTAGTCAGTCTTAGTTCAGTTCAGTTCAGTTTATCAGTTCTAGTTCAGTTCTAGTTCAGTTCTAGTTCAGTTCTAGTTCAGTTCTAGTTCAGTTCTAGTTCAGTTCTAGTTCAGTTCTAGTTCAGTTCTAGTTCAGTTCTAGTTTCCAGTTTCTAGTTCAGTTCTAGTTCAGTTCTAGTTCAGTTCTAGTCCGTTCTAGTTCAGTTCTAGTTCAGTTCTAAGTTCAGTTCTAGTTCAGTTCTAGTTCAGTTCTAGTTCAGTTCTAGTTCAGTTCTAGTTCAGTTCTAGTTCAGTTCTAGTTCAGTTCTAGTCAGTTCTAGTTCAGTTCTAGTTTCAGTTCTAGTTCGTTCAGTCAGTTAGTTCAGTTCAGTTCTAGTTCAGTTCTAGTTAAGTTCTAGTTAAGTTCTAGTTCAGTTCTAGTTCAGTTCTAGTTCAGTTCTAGTTCAGTTCTAGTTCAGTTCTAGTTCAGTTCTAGTTCAGTTCTAGTTCAGTTCTAGTTCAGTTCTAGTTCAGTTCTAGTTCAGTTCTAGTTCAGTTCTAGTTCAGTTCTAGTTTCAGTTCTAGTTCAGTTCTAGTTCAGTTCTAGTTCAGTTCTAGTTCAGTTCTAGTTCAGTTCTAGTCAGTTCTAGTTCAGTTCTAGTTCAGTTCCAGTTCAGTTCTAGTTCAGTTCTAGTTCAGTTCTAGTTTAGTTCAGTTAGTTTAGTCAGTTCTAGTTCAGTTCTAGTTCAGTTCTAGTTCAGTTCTAGTCAGTTTCTAGTTCAGTTCTAGTTCAGTTCTAGTTCAGTTCTAGTTCAGTTCTAGTTCAGTTCTAGTTCAGTTCTAGTTCAGTTCTAGTTCAGTTCTAGTTCAGTTCTAGTTCAGTTCTAGTTCAGTTCTAGTTCAGTTCTAGTTCAGTTCTAGTTCAGTTCTAGTTCAGTTCTAGTTCAGTTCTAGTTCAGTTCTAGTTCAGTTCTAGTTCAGTTCTAGTTCAGTTCTAGTTCAGTTCTAGTCAGTTCTAGTTCAGTTCTAGTTCAGTTCTAGTTCAGTTCTAGTTCAGTTCTAGTTCAGTTCTAGTTAAGAACGTTCAATAATTATATATATGGAGTCTACTCCCGATAAGTGTCAAGCGGAACAACAAAATGAAATCCTCCCACCCATGAAAATCTCCCTAATCATAACTATGACTAAACATTAACACCAACAACACTTAGCAATAAAATATCCCCTTTTTAATAATACTGGTTATTTTATTTGAGTAAGCTTTTATTTGATTTAAAAAACCAGTTTAAATTTCAACAAAAAGCAGAGAACTTTAAAGTTCCTTAGAATTTCAATAGAATTGGCAATAATGAATAATCGTAGTACCAACATATAGTCATAGAACCATTCATTGACGTCTGTCAAAGTATGGGTGTGAACAGTAAAGTAAACAACGTTTATACCCCCATATCGGTAATGTTAATAAAACAATCTACAAGTTCTTGTTGTACTGGCTGTTTAATACTAAAAACAAATCCATAATTATTTTAACAGTTTGACAAATATTCTATTTAGCTCTGTTCAAACAGTTTGCAATTTTTTTTTCTCATTTCAAATGAATATTGTGTTGTTGTTTTTTGATTTTGCTTTTGTGTAAACGTTTGAGTAGTAGTTAAGACTTGTTGTGCTGACTGTTTGGTCCGTCTGCACGATCAGTAGCGTAAACAATCTTGAACTTGACAGTTTGTTGAATGTATCTAAAGCGCACACAACGTACATCCCAACAGCATCTCGCTCAATTGCCGGTATTTTTAACGTAAAAATAAAAAAAAATCGAAACGAACTAGAGAAAAAATAGAAAAAAATATATATTGCAAATCAAATAACGCAAAACTACATAAAACTAAATAAATAAATATTTAGATTGTCTTGTGCAATTGTAAGTTGTAAAATAAAAATAGTTTCTGGTGCACAGATTTTTTTTTTTTGCAAATTTACAAAGAAAAAATAAAACAAACAAGGAAATCATAGCATTAAAAAAGTGTCTAAAAATATTAATTGCGGTAATATCTAGTGAAACGAAAAGAAGGCTTTATATTTGGAAAGATATTTTTAATCTGGAGAATCAAATAAGTTTAAGTGTTTTAACTAAAGAAAAAAGTTATAGCAAAATGTGGGCTGCGAAAAAGTGTAACTCGTTCAATTCCATGTGGCTTATAATAACAGGTAAGTTAATTAAAAATTAATCTTCTTTAAAGGACACTGACCCATTCATTATACTGGTCCTCATTGGTCCTTTCAAAATTGTCGATTTTTCAAAGTTCAAAATATTAGATTCTTATGCTGGTTATCTAGATACACTATTAATCTATTTTAGAAAGTCCACTTTTTTAGAAATTTCATTGTGTATCCATTAAAATGTCAATGTCCCTGAACTTAACTGCACAAAACGAGTTTCTAATAGACTAGAGCTAGTAGCTGCTGGTGTTAATAATAAGTATTTCAAACATAAAATTGTTAATAAACGTTCTATATTTAATAAAAAGCTTAAATATTGTATTGTTAAATGTTGTTAATTTTTTTAAATATCGTTTAATATAATATTATTTGTGCAAAAATAAATGTTATATTTTTCCATTAAAAGAACCATGTTAATTAAAAATATATGCGCGCCATTTTGCTTTTCAACAAATATTATTTATCTGTTATTGATATTGATATTGTATGTTAAAAATGTTCATTGAAATTACGTTTAAGAAAAGTAAAATTAAGGTGGAGTTGTTTTTTTAAAGGCTTGCATTGAGTCATAAGATTTCTTTTCTTATTTGTTTAACAAAAGTGCAATAAAATATTAAAATCAATAAATAATTAATTGCTTTCAGCTGGCATAACGAAATCATATGATTTTGAGTAAAATATTGGAAAAAATGTCATTGTTTTTTAAATAAAAATGTACATTGGTGTTGTAATGTGCCCAGCACCAAAATTTTTAGTCGATTTCATGATTTAAATGAAATACAGTATGAGCTTGAATTGCTTAAAATTATATTAAAATGAAAGCTTTCATAATCACCAAGACTTAGTCTAAATGATCATTTTATTTGGTAAACAATGATACGATTTTTACGATTCCAGAAAAGAGAATTAGAACTGAACTAGAACTGAAACTGAAACTAGGAAACTGGAACTAGAACTGAACAAGGAATTAAACTCGAAACATGCATGACTAGAACTCTGACTAGAAACTAAACAGTAGACTGAACTAGAACTGAACTAGAACTTGAACTAGAAACTGAACTAGAACTGAACTAGAACTGAATAGAAACTGAACTAGAACTGAACTAGAAACTGAACTAGAACTGAACTAGAACTGAACTAGAACTGACTAGACTGAACTAGAACTGAACTAGAACTGAACTAGAACTGAACTAAGAACTGGAACTAGTAAGTGAACTAGAACTGAAACTAGAACTGACTAACTCTAGAACTGAACTAGAACTGAACTAGAACTGAACTAGAACTGAACTAGAACTGAACTAGAACTGAGCTAGAACTGAACTAGAACTGAACTGAACTAGAACTAGAACTGAACTAGAACTGAACTGAACTGAACTAGAACTGAACTAGAACTGAACTAGAACTGAACTAGAACTGAACTAGAACTGAACTAGAACTGAACTAGAACTGAACTAGAACTGAACTAGAACTGAAACTAGAACTGAACTAGAAACTGAACTAGAACTGAACTAGAACTGAACTAGAACTGAACTAGAACTGAACTAGAAACTGAACTAGAACTGAACTAGAACTGAACTAGAACTGACTAGAACTGAACTAGAACTGAACTAGAAACTGAACTAGAACTGAACTAGAACTGAACTAGAACTGAACTAGAACTGAACTAGAACTGAACTAGAACTGAACTAGAACTGAACTAGAACTGAACTAGAACTGAACTAGAACTGAACTAGAACTGAACTAGAACTGAACTAGAACTGAACTAGAACTGAACTAGAACTGAACTAGAACTGAACTAGAACTGAACTAGAACTGAACTAGAACTGAACTAGAACTGAACTAGAACTGAACTAGAACTGAACTAGAACTGAACTAGAACTGAACTAGAACTGAACTAGAACTGAACTAGAACTGAACTAGAACTGAACTAGAACTGAACTAGAACTGAACTAGAAATGAACTAGAACTGAACTAGAACTGAACTAGAACTAAACTAAACTAAACTAGAACTAAACAAGAACTGAACTAGAACTGAACTAGAACCGAACTAGAACCGAACTAGAACTGAACTAGAACTGAACTAGAACTGAACTAGAACTGAACTAGAACTGAAGTAGAACTGAACTAGAACTGAACTAGAACTGAACTAGAACTGAACTAGAACTGAACTAGAACTGAACTAGAACTGAACTAGAACTGAACTAGAACTGAACTAGAACTGAACTAGAACTGAACTAGCACTGAACTAGAACTGAACTGACTAGAACTGAACTAGAACTGAACTAGAACTGAACTAGAACTGAACTAGAACTGAACTAGAACTGAACTAGAACTGAACTAGAACTGAACTAGAACTAAACTAGAACTAAACTAGAACTGAACTAGAACTGAACTAGAACTGAACTAAACTAGAACTGAACTAGAACTGAACTAGAACTGAACTAGAATGAACTAGAACTGAACTAGAACTGAACTAGAACTGAACTAGAACTGAACTAGAACTGAACTAGAACTGAACTAGAACTGAACTAGAACTGAACTAGAACTGAACTAGAACTGAACTAGAACTGAACTAGAACTGAACTAGAACTGAACTAGAACTGAAAGAACTGAAGTAGAGAACTAGAACTGAACTAGAACTGAACTAGAACTGAACTAGAACTGAACTAGAACTGAACTAGAACTGAATTAGAACTGAACTAGAACTGAACTAGAACTGAACTAGAACTGAAGTAGAACTGAACTAGAACTGAACTAGAACTGAACTAGAACTGAACTAGAACTTAACTAGAACTTAACTAGAACTTAACTAGAACTGAACTAGAACTGAACTAGAACTGAACTAGAACTGAACTAGAACTGAACTAGAACTGAACTAGAACTGAACTAGTACTGAACTAGAACTTAACTAGAACTGAACTGGAACTAAACTAGAACTTAACTATAACTGAACTAGAACTCTTGTTTAAAGAGTTGTGTGAGTAGTAAAATTCATTGCTTCTGAATAATTTTTAACTGTTTTAATTTAGCACGAATTCGGACCCAACTGTTATTTTAATTTTTGGGTTTTACAAATGAGGCCAGTATACATTTGAAACACGTTTATTTAAGTGTTAGCTAAAAATTCCACGAAACACTTAACATTTATTTAAAATTAGGGAACAAGTGTTAATGCCAGTTGTTGCACTTTCTCTCAGTTTTATCTTTGGCAGGTGTTGTTTTGTAAGGATTATAAATAATGGCTTTTTGTTATGATTTTATAATAATTTTAAAAAAATTTTACCAAATTTTTTTTAGAAACTTTTTTTCATAAAAGCTTTTGAAAAAGAACTTATATTATTTAAGCCAAGTATTTTTCATAAGGAATAAGCCCTTTTTATATATACTCAATACTTAAACTGTCACTAATAGTTGCTTATTATTTTAATTTATAAAGACATTAAACACAATATTAAAATCAATTATTATATTATTTTTAATAACTTTGATAAAGATCAACAATTAAATCTAGTTATTGTAGATTTCTTTTTAAATTCATGCTTTTATCTAACAAGCTCAGCTTCAAAGTTCAATTACAAATTATGACGAAATTATTTTCACATAGAACAAATGATGATTTTATTTTTTTAAACACAATATCTATAATTTTTCAAATATCTTATTGCCATATGTCACTGACTTCTATCGTCATTACCATCATCATCAGTTGTTTTTGTCTAGCTGCTATTAATTTCTAACAGGAAACCCCATTTTATCATTGACCGCATTTGTCTGCCGCTTCTACAAAATTTTATTTTACTTGTTTCACCATTTCAACTGATTCATATATCATTTCGTTCTAGATAAATTTTATAAAACTGGTCTAAAATTCATTAACGACAACTTAATAATTTAATGTTAAATAATAAAAAAACAAACTGTTTGGTCATTTGAAAATAAAGAATTATGGCGACAATTTAACTGCGCGACAATTCTAGCAAATACGTGTGAGTACTCGTATTGACAACTCGTTTACTGCTAAATAATAAAGTAAATTTAAATAAAGTTTATTATTTTTTGTGCTTAATTTTTAGGAACTATGATAATGTACAATAATATTATAAATTATAAAGAGTTACGAAGAAATTATTTTAAACATGGGACTTTTTTTGGGGAGGTATATAAATGCTTATATATATTTTTTTTGACAATTATATATGGTTAATATTGTTTTTGTTAAGCTTCGTGATGATATAGGTATATTGGTTCAAATAATTTTTATACGAAAACTGTACACTATACTCTTGACTATAGACTAGACTATAGTCTAATCTATAATCCTGACTATAGTCTATTCTATTGTCCTGACTATAGTCTAGTCTATATTCCTGACTATATTCCAGACTATATTCCTGACTATATTGTAGTCTACAGTCCTGACAATAGTCGAGTCAATAGTCTATAGTCTAGTCTATAGTCTAGTCTATAGTCTAGTCTATAGTCTAGTCTATAGTCTAGTCTATAGTCTAGTCTATAGTCTAGTCTATAGTCTAGTCTATAGTCTAGTCTATAGTCTAGTCTATAGTCTAGTCTATAGTCTAGTCTATAGTCTAGTCTATAGTCTAGTCTATAGTCTAGTCTATAGTCTAGTCTATAGTCTAGTCTATAGTCTAGTCTATAGTCTAGTCTATAGTCTAGTCTATAGTCTAGTCTATAGTCTAGTCTATAGTCTAGTCTATAGTCTAGTCTATAGTCTAGTCTATAGTCTAGTCTATAGTCTTGATTATTGTCTAGAATATGTTCTGACTATAGTCTAGTCTATAGTCTTAATTATAGTCTAGTCTATAGTTCTGACTATAGTTTAGTCTATGGTCCTGACTATAGTCTAGTCTATAGTCCTGTCTATAGGTAAGTCTATAGTCCTGACATTAGTTTAGTCTATAGTCTTAACTATAGTCCAAAGTTTTATATAAATTTTTAATTTTATTTTTATTTACCATTTAAAAAAATACATATTTTTTTAATTATTAATTTCCTGTAGTTTATCTTATAGAAATTAAATTTATGTACATAAAAATATAACAATTATTAGTATTTTATTTATAGGTACTATCAATTAAAATTCTATATTTAAACCCTGATTTCTATTAACACCCAATATACACCCAAACAATTATACTAGTTATTTGCTTTACATTTACCGTAAATTGATAATAAATATTTGATTATTTAAAATTATTTGTATATCTTTTTCAAATAAATATTTGAATGTTATTATATATTTAACAAACAATAAAAAAAATTTATTAATTAATTTTATTAACTAATTAAAAATTTCCATTTTAAACAAGCAAAAATTACAGGAACCAATTAACATTATGAGAATTTTTTGGTACATTTTTTCACTTAAAAAATCAAATGAAGTTAAACTTGATTAGAAAATAAATTGTTTGATCTACATGGTCACATAGACATGATCTAGAGATCAGTTTCTAAAAAAATAATAAACAAAATCTATTGTTATTTGCAAAAAATAAAATCAGGTGCTAAAATCATGTGAAATGTGAGAAATGCAAATGTGAGAAAATAGTTAAGAATTAAATCTACTTTGATATTATTTAACTAGTTTTTTGAAAATTTATAAAAATTGTTTACTGTTTATACTGTATATGTAGTTGTTATTGTTTGTAAACAAAATAATTGAAAATTTTATTAGAAAAATTAAATTAATAAATTAATGTATACATAAATATATAAAAAATAATATTTAAAAGTAGACAAAACAATGCGGTAGTTACTAATCAATCAAAATTGTTAGAATATTAAATTATTTCTATTAATTAACACACTTTACAATTGTTTGCAATAGATATAGAGAGATAGGTTTGAACATTTTAATTGATTCGATGTACATTTCATTCATAAGACGAAGGTTAGAGGCATAGACTTAAATAAGTTTAAATTTATTGTCAAGACTTTAGTGCTATAGTATAGTCTATAGTCAAGACTGTAGACTGATCTACAGTCATGACTATGTACTGGTCTATAGTCAAGACTTTTGACTTGCCTATAGTCAAGACTATAGACTGGTTTATAGTCAAGACTATAAATTGATCAATAGTCAAGAATATAGACTGATCTATAGTCAAGACTATATAGTGATCTATAGTCAAGACTATGGACTGATCTATAGACAAGACTATAGGCTGATCTATAATGCAGACTATGGACTGATCTCGATGTCGAGACTATACCTTCTCATCTATAGCCAAAACTATAGACTGATCTTCAGTGCAGACTATAGACTGATCTATAGTCAGGACTATAGACTGATCTACAGTCAAAACTATAGACTAATCAACAGTCAAAACTATAGACTGATCTATAGTCAAGACTATAGACTGATCTATAGTCAAAACTATAGACTGATCTATAGTTAAGATTATAGACTGCTCTATAGTCAACACTATAGACTTATCTATAGTCAACACTATAGACTTATCTATAGTCAAGACTATAGACTAATCTATAGTCAAGACTATAGACTAATCTATAGTCAAGACTATAGACTAATCTATAGTCAAGAATATAGACTAATCTATAGTCATGATCTATAGTCAAAGCTATAGACTGGACCATACTCAAGACTATAAACTGATCTATAGTCAAGACTACAGACTGATCTATAGTCAAGACTATAGACTGATCTATAGTCAAGACTATAGACTAATCTATAGTCATGACTATAGACTGATAATTGGTCAAGACTATTGACTGATCTATAGTTAAGAGTTTAGACTGATCTATAGTCAAGACTATAGACTGATCTACAGTCAAGACTATAGACTGATCTATAGTCAAGACTATAGACTGGTCTATAGTCAAGACAATAGACTGATCTATAGTCAAGACTATAGACTAATCTATAGTAAAGACTACAGACTGATCTATAGTAAAGACTATAGACTGATCTATATGAAAGACTATTGACTGATCTATAGTCAAGAGTTTAGACTGATCTATAGTCAAGACTATAGACTAATCTATAGCCAAGACTATAGACAAAAATATAGTAAAGACTATTGACTGATCTATATTCAAGAGTTTAGACTGATCTATAGTTAAGACTATAGACTGATCTACAGTCAAGACTATGAACTGATCTACAGTCAAGACTATGAACTGATCTATAGTCAAGACTATAGACAGATCTATAGTCAAGACTATAGACTAATCTATAGAAAAGGCTATGGACTGATCTATAGTCAAGACTATAGACTGATCTATAGTCAAGACTATAGACTAATCTATAGTCAATACTATAGACTAATCTATAGTCAAGACTATAGTCTGATCTATAGTCAAGACTATAGACTGATCTATAGTCAAGACCATAGACTGATCTATAGTGAAGACCATAGAGTAATATATAGGCAAGACCATAAACTGATCCATAGTCAAGACTATAGACTGATCTATAGTCAAGACTATAGACTGATATACTGTCAAGACTATAGACTGATCTATAGTCAAGGCTATAGATTGATCTATAGTCAAGGCTATAGATTGATCTATAGTCAAGGCTATAGGGTGATCTATAGTCAAGACTATAGACTGGTCTATAGTCAGGACTTTAGACTGGTCTATTGTCTATAACTTAGACTGATTTATTCACTGTATTGGTTGGTCTATTATCAAAACCATAACCTATTATTCTGCTTTGATAATTTTATTAGATTTTTCTGGAAATGATTACCAATTTTAACTGGATTCCTAAACCAGTTAAGTATGACGAAACTTAATATACTTATTTCAAAAAGTGTTTATTTATTTTATACAACTATAAATATTGCACTTGTTTTTCTTTTAATAACTGTTATAAAAATTAAAAAGGGTCTCTTTAAGGAAAATTATAAAATTTATATGAGCCTAAACTTGTAAATTAATTACAAATTCAAACAAATACTTTAAAAATAACAAATTTGCGCATTTCACTTCAAAAAATATTGCAAACAACAAAAATCAAAACAAAACTTTACTAAGAACTTGTTACCAAGTCCGAAGGTATTACGACATACGCCATAAAATCTTGAAGAACTAAGTCAAGGTGTTTCACCGCTAAAGAAAAAGAGATAGCAACAAAGATAAAACCACAATCATTAGAAAATAGTCACACGCCATTTATTAAAAAAATCAAATATTCATAAAATGAACATTAGATATCTAATAAGATAACTTATCAGTTAAAGAGCAGAAAAAAAGAAAATATTGGCCACGACATAAAAAAAAATTATTAGAAAATACCCCTTTAGAACATGAGAAAATTACAAAAAATATATATATTGTTCAATTTCAATTTGCAAATAAAATCAAAATAAATCATAATATGTAATTTGTGTATATAGTACAACAAATACAATTTTTTTATTGATAAGATAGAAGACAGTTACGAATAAGTGACACACACCAACCATTATTAAAATAAAATTAATTTTACTCACTGTCATTTTTTTTATCATTCAATATCAATATCAATTTTTTTTGCAACTAAATTAATTTTGCACTTTTCATTCTAATTTTATACTCATTTCTCTATCTTTTATTGTTTTCTTTCAGTAGTCACTGTTCTGTTGCCTTTAACACAGGCACAAGCATATCATTTTATAATCGGTCATCATCAGCGTAACTTCGATCAATTGTATCGGGAATCAAATAGTAGAACCTACGTAGCAGACACAAATTATACGGATACAACTGCAGCTGATTTGGAAAATACAAATTCAACAATTATTGTTACCAGTAAGTAGATGTATTATTGAAAATTGTTCGCTTAAAATATTTCGAAAATCATGTACAAAAAAATACATATCTATTAAGTGTCTAAAAAGTGTAAATTTTCCTTTTGTAAATTATTTTACAAATAACTGAAGTACATACTTGTTTTCTAGAGTTCATTTCCTTGTGAATCAGTCTGAGTGTTCTTTTTTACAAAATTTTGCTTAAATGTACAAAAATCGTATGTTAAAATATCACAAAAGAGTAATATAGTCGACTATAATACGGAATCGGATCTTTAAAAAAATAATTATTTCTTATAAATTCCAAATTACAAATGTAAAGATTCGTGGAAACATTTTCACCACAACTCTTCTCGATGAGACTATATTTTGCTCTTTTAAGGGGATGCGTTCTTACGGACAGACCTATTTTCGAAATGATTTCAAAATCTCTACTTCTTAAGACTAATTAGTAATTACCCTAATAAAATTACATTAAGGTTTGAGATAAAATTTGGCAAACACCCAAAGAGTCATAACTCTTTATTAAACCTACATTTTGAGTGGTAAAACTTATCTGGTCTCTAGGCGGGCCGAAATCCAGATAGACTCGATCTGAAATCATGTCTAGAGAATATTTTCACGTTTTAAACGTTCTCTTTATTGCTAATGCAGCAATCTCTGTATGGACAGCTAAACCTTTACCAGACTTGATATAAGTTCAAGGGTGCTTGCATGTGGTCCACGAAGTGGGCTATTTATTAATCTAGTGAGTAGATAACAGTGTTTGTAAAGTTTCAAAAACTCTACTACTTGTAGAAAAGTGCATTAGTTTTATTCGATATAAGTATATTTATCCTCAAATTTTTGTTTAGGACAAGGGTTTGGGAAGAGTTACCACTGAAAGTCTAGTTATATCCTCAAGATATGGACAACTCTCTGCCATTGGCTTCGTTTGTTTTTATATATGTTTTTCGTTAGCTTATGTCAGATTATGAGAGATCTCCTTGCAGAAGTTTGAACTAATGTAAGTGTAACCCCAAGAGAGAAACAGAATTAATGGGAAAGCTCCGGGAATATATGCTTTTTTGATTTCAACTTTCTTATACGAAACATAATAAAATGGGCTTTAAACCAGTTATCGGAGGAGTCATACATCCGATGATATATTTTATACTAAAGCAGGCAACATAAACCATGAGCTGGGAAGAACAGATTTGTATTTTTAGATACAATAAGAACAACCCAATGTATATTAACTAATTCAGACAAACCGGGCGAACTGACTATATATATAGCTATGTATTCTCGGTTGTCAGAAAATGTCTAACAACCGTGTGAACCTACAACTTTTGACTTACAACATTGCTGCAAAAAACATTATCAATATATTGCAAAATATAATATTGTCAAACATCTAACAATCATGTAAACACATTACGTTGCCATTTCCAGATAATTGTGTGACAATTTTTATTGTCAGATGTTCGAATTTTATGCATCTGACAATATAATCAATATAAATATTTTCTATTGTCAACATGGTGCATTAAACTAACATATGAAGCTTAATTAGATCTGACAACTTTTGTCATAGAACAATCTGACAACATTGTGAACTGACAATACTTCTGGGTAGATAAATTCTATTGTCTGACAATTGTCTGGCAATGAAATTGTAACGATTTCTAACAACTGTCTGATGTGACAATTTACTAGACAATTTTTCATTGTCAGTACATTGTCAGATATTCCAACGTTGTAAGATCTGACAATATAGATAGCTTTATGCCGCAATCTCTGTATGACTCCATTGTCAGATAAATGTTTTCTTTTGGCAATATGCTACATTAAAAGAACATAGGCAGCTAAAATAAAATCTGGCAACTTTTGTCATAGAACAATTTGACAACAGTATAAACTGACAATTTATTGTCTGGCAATAAAATTGTAAGGTTTTCTTACAACCGGCTGATGTGACAATTTACCTGATGCTAACAATTTTTCAGTGTCAGTACATTGCCAGATCTTTCAACGTTGTAAGATCTTACAACCGAGTATATATAGATTAGGTCTTATATATAACGCTCCATGGAAACAAAAATGTTTTAAAGAGCTCTGTAGAAAATTGTAAACCCAACAATCAATAGATGTTTTTATTTATATTTTTATAAAAACTTAAATATTTTAGCAAATTTTATTCTTAATTAAACACTGTTCCCTCCATAGATACTTGTGTCAAGTGTGGTTTGGCAAATAAACAACCTCTTAAAATACACCTGTTTTAACAATATTATTAAAAATTAATAAAAATGCAAAAACACACATAAAATAACAATAAATCTAAAAATAAACCTTAAACTAATATAAAAGATAACACTGAAAAAATGCAATAAAATAAAAAACATCTATTCATTTCAAATAATAACACTTCAAAGGAAAATTAGCTCACAACAATGACGACTTAAATGAAAAATATGATGAAATTCCCATAGTAAAAAAATATATATAAAAGGGGGTGTGTTGCTTACAACAATAAATTAATAATATCTTTTTATTATAATACTAACAATAAATTAATAAAATTTACTTAATAAACATTTTTCAATTAAATTTAAATTTATTTTCCCTTACAGCGGTACGTGAATCAAACGAATTATCACAGACTGCCATGGATATCATAACGATCGTTTGGTATGTGGCCACTTTTTTGGCTTTGGCTGCCTTCTTTTTACTCATGGCTTGCTCGGATAGACGTTGTAGTGATACCCAACGTAATGCCAATATGAATACAAATGAAGCACCCATACCACCACCCACGCCCTCACCTTCTTACAGTGAGTTTGCTCCACCCAGTTATGACAGTGTCATGAAATTACAACATCAAAGTAAAAATACCATATTTGTCATACCATTTTCGGTGGAACAAACTGCTGCCAAAGAAGGTGTTAATAACAGCACGAATAACAGCACCATACAACAACAACGACAACAACAACAACTAATGCTAATGATCTGCCCTTAACTCCTAATATTAGTTTTTATACCATAAATGAACTGCAAAAATTAGAAAGTTAATGTCAACGGAGATTTATTTTAACAAAAATTTCTAATTTTTTCCTTTTGAAAACCTTAATGGAAAAAATCTTCAAGAAACATTTCTTATAAAGAATATCTGTGATATTTTAGGGCATTTCTTTAAATCAAACAGTTTAACATAAAGGTTGTTAGCAGCTGTTTAAGGATTCTTTTATACATCATTTAGCAAGGTTAAAGTCAAATTCATTTGTTCATTATTTTTGTATTATCTAGTTCCAAAGTGTCTGAGTACTTAAACATTTTACTGTATTAAGTGAATAGCCATAAGTATTTGTATTTAAGTTTAAATAATGATAAGACTGATTAAAGCATATTTTTAGTTAAGTAGTTGTCATTTCGGTGCTTTAAACCAATTTTGTATTTAAGTTTATTTTTTTTTGTATTAGTTAGGAAATAAAGTATGTACTTAAAAATAATGATAATAAATAATATGAAAAATTAATAAAGTATATAAAGACTATAGACTAGACTATAGACTAGACTATAGACTAGACTATAGACTAGACTATAGACTAGACTATAGACTAGACTATAGACTAGACTATAGACTAGACTATAGACTAGACTATAGACTAGACTATAGACTAGACTATAGACTAGACTATAGACTAGACTATAGACTAGACTATAGACTAGACTATAGACTAGACTATAGACTAGACTATAGACTAGACTATAGACTAGACTATAGACTAGACTATAGACTAGACTATAGACTAGACTATAGACTAGACTATAGACTAGACTAGTCACTTTGCTTCTGGTTTTAATAAAGTTATAACTGTTTTGATAGAATTATAGTATCGAGGTAGCTTCTGGTAATTTTACGAACTAACATATAACTAGTGGGGTGGCTAGACCTTTTGGTTCTTCTTTAAACTCTTTGTATAAAGCGATGCTTTAGAAAGGATTAGATTCAAACTTTAGCATTATACCGATACAGAAATCTTCTTTTTACAAGTCACTGGGAAGTATTATTGAAATCAATAAGAATCGATATTTCGTCGTGTAGTTACCATTTGCAATTTGCATTAATGTGTTTAAATTTTACAAGTTACTTAATATTATTAAAAAAATCACTTCACCATGTACTTACTTGCTGTATTTCCTTTTTTTATAACAATTGATCGAAAAATAATGTAAAAAGCATTTCTTTTTTGTCTGTTTCTTATCAGACACGTACAAAATAATATCGTTGTTAAGGTTGTCTAAATACCAGCAATATTAAATATATGTATATCTTTGTTAAAAATTCTTATCAATTTACGAAAGGGGTAAATCCCACAAAAATCTTTGTTAGCGAGTTATTTTTCTATATAATTTTAATAAAAAAGTGCGTAATTAAATAAATAATGAAAAAAAATTTTAAATATAAATATTAACATATTAAAATTAAACTTTAAAATTTATAACGTTTTTTTTTTTTTTTTAAATTTAACGGTCATTGTGTTAAAGTTAAAGCTTTTTTCAATTTTATGCCGTTATGCCAACACTGAAATTTGGAAAAAGCTTTTAACAACAAGTTTTGTGTTTTTTTCATTAACAAAGCTATATTTAACAGAAGAAATATTTGTGTGACATAAAGCTTTTATTTTTACATGTTGACATTTGTAAACATGTGACTCTTTTAACGCTAATATTGGTTTGATAGCAAATTTCATTTATGGAAATTTTATAAAATTTTTGTATTTGACAAAATGGGAAAGAAATGATTCTAAGTGAAGTGGTGAAGAATTTTCAATAACTTTGAGATCAGTATTTGTGCCATATTGTTAGGATTTAATTATTTTTATAGAATTGTGCCTTTTATTGGGCTTGGTTCAATTATGGAGAAAGATTGATCAATTTCTAACATATTCGGAGGGTCCGGTTGTAAGGGGACTAGGTGAAATAATTGATCGATTTGAACTATTTTCAAATGAGTTCGTCTCTGAAAGAGGCATATATATGTGTCAAATTTCATCAAAATATCTTGAAAACTGCGACCTAGACTCACAGACAGACGGACGGACGGACGGAGCTTAATCAAAAGTAATTCTAAGCCGATTGGTATATTTTAAGATAGATGTAAATAGGACCAATATTTTTTGGAGTTACATCAGCACAAATGCAGTTACATCAGCACTATAGTGGAGTAGAGTATAAAAATTGGAATTTCGAAAACTTCGAAATCGGTAGAAGTTCGCTAGTTTCAAAGGAAACTTTCAAAGCAATGATTTCTAGAGTATTCTGAGCATAACAATATGCTTAAATCATCTAAATTATTTAATAGCTATAACGATCGACTGATTAAGAACTGCGCAAGAATAATTCTAGGAATTGGAATAAAATCTAAAAAAACAAAAATTCCAGGTCAAAGATGAAAATATTTGCAAAAATTTCTTGTGATTCACATTAATATATAAAAGTGATAACGTCTAAATAAATAAGTTTATTTAAAGAACCGAATTGAGTCATATTTTATTTATAAAGTCGAAATCTCGGAACTTTGTGATTAAATAGGAATCACGTTTTACAAACATTTCCTCAATTATGTTCTAGTTTTTTAGTTTTAGTTTTATTAAAAGGTGATTTTTTCTTTAAATCAATAAATCGTTTATTTGTTTTTTTTTTTTTTAAATAAACAATCTGTTAAGTTTAGCAAGAATAGGTAAATATTTATGTTAAGGTGTTATATTTTGTTTAGAACTTGGGGTATTTTTATTTAAGCAAAGCACCTGTTTATAGATTCCAAGCATGTGGAAGGCACATATTTTGTTATAAGTTCGCTCATAAAGTTTAAAAAATAACAATTTAAAAAAAGTTTTTTTTTTTTCTAAAAAATTACCATAGCTTACTCATATTATATAAACATTTAAAATGCAAAAATTATGATTTACTACTGAATACAATTAACATTTATCTTTTTAGCATTCAAGTAAATATTTATCTTTAACTATTACATTTCATGTGCACAATTTTTACTAGTGACTTGGTTGCTAATATTGCAGATATGCTTCGTTAAATGACTTTAAAACCGGTAAAAATTTATTTATTTTATTACTTTTTTTCACTTGTCATAAAATTGAACGCAATAATTAATTTTGTAACAAATTTCAATGTTTATTTACAAACCGTAATAATCACCAGCAACAAAAACAAAATAAATTATTTAAAATAATAATAATAAAAATTTAGCTAAGCGTGCTAAAATGTAGGCGATAACAAGATCACAGAGTGAACATCATATTTTGCAGCACCAAAAGAGCTTCTCACATTTGGCAAACTGTGCACGATTTAGGGGAATTTTACTAGAAGTGATGGTGATTAATAGATATTTATGGTACTTTTTTAATATATGTAAAAGTACTTTTTTGTTAAAGTATTTAAAAGCTTTTAATAGTTCTATTTAAATTCTGGAAAGGACCATTTAACAGAGAAATTTCCTATAAAGGGGACATTGTTGGTGCAAGAATGTAAAGGGAGGCTTTTATGTGAAATTGAATATTATGAAGAGACTTTGTGTTAAAAGTACTTTTTGTGTAAAAAGTACTTTAATGTGAGAACTAACTAAAACTACAACTAACTAACTAACTAACTACTAACTAACTAACTAACTACTAACTAACTAACTAACTAACTAACTAACTAACTAACTAACTACTAACTAACTAACTAACTACTAACTAACTAACTAACTACTAACTAACTAACTAACTACTAACTAACTAACTAACTAACTACTAACTAACTAACTAACTAACTAACTAACTAACTAACTAACTAACTAACTAACTAACTAACTAACTAACTAACTACTAACTAACTAACTAACTAACTAACTAACTAACTAACTAACTACACTAGAACTAACTAACTAACTAACTAACTAACTAACTAACTAACTAACACTAACTAACTAACTAACCTAACTAACTAACTAACTAACTACTAACTAACTAACTAACTAACTAACTAACTAACTAACTAACTAACTAACTACTAACTAACTAACTAACTACTAACTAACTAACTAACTAACTAACTACTACTAACTAACTAACTACTACTAACTAACTAACTAACTAACTAACTAACTAACTAACTACTAACTAACTAACTACTAACTAACTTAACTAACTAACTAACTAACTAACTAACTACTAACTAACTAAACTAACTAACTAACTAACTAACTAACTAACTAACTAACTAACTAACTAACTAACTAACTTAACTAACTAACTAACTAACTAACTAACTAACTAACTAACTAACTAACTAACTAACTAACTAACTAACTAACTAACTAACTACTAACTAACTAACTAACTAACTAACTAACTAACTAACTAACTAACTAACTAACTAACTAACTACTAACTAACTACTAACTAACTAACACTAACTAACTACTAACTAACTAACTAACTAACTACTAACTAACTAACTAACTAACTAACTAACTAACTAACTAACTAACTACTAACTAACTAACTAACTAACTAACTAACTAACTAACTAACTAACTAACTAACTACTAACTAACTACTAACTAACTAACTAACTAACTAACTAACTAACTAACTAACTAACTAACTAACTAACTAACTACTAACTAACTAACTAACTAACTAACTAACTAACTAACTAACTAACTAACTAACTACTAACTAACTAAACTAACTAACTAACTAACTACTAACTAACTAACTACTAACTAACTAACTAACTACTAACTAACTAACTAACTAACTAACTAACTAAACTAACTAACTAACTAACTAACTAACTAACTAACTAACTAACTAACTATGTTTTTGTGTAAAACACACTTTTTATATAATAAGTAAATTTTTTGAAAAAAAGGAACGTTTTGTTTCAAAATTTTTTTGAGTAAAAAGCTACTTTTTGTGTAAAATAAATTTTTTGTGTAAAAAGTGACTTTTTGTGTAAAAAGTGACTTTTTGTGTAAAAGTGACTTTTGTGTAAAAAGTGACTTTTTGTGTAAAAAGTGACTTTTTGTGTAAAAAGTGACTTTTTGTGTAAAAAGTGACTTTTTGTGTAAAAAGTGACTTTTTGTGTAAAAAGTGACTTTTTGTGTAAAAAGTGACTTTTTGTGTAAAAAGTGACTTTTTGTGTAAAAAGTGGCTTTTTGTGTAAAAAGTGGCTTTTTGTGTAAAAAGTGACTTTTTGTGTAAAAAGTGACTTTTTGTGTAAAAAGTGACTTTTTGTGTAAAAAGTGACTTTTTGTGTAAAAAGTGACTTTTTGTGTAAAAAGTGACTTTTTGTGTAAAAAGTGACTTTTTGTGTAAAAGTGACTTTTTGTGTAAAAAGTGACTTTTTGTGTAAAAAGTGACTTTTTGTGTAAAAATTGACTTTTTGTGTAAAAATTGACTTTTTGTGTAAAAAGTGAGTTTTTGTAAAAAAAAAGATTACTTTTTGTGTGAAACTTTTCGTATAAAAATTGTATGAAAAAAGTGAGTTTAGGTAAAAGTATATTTATTGTAATAAATGTAAAAGTCTTTGCTTGTGTAAAGATTTATTTTTAGTTAAAAAATATTTACCCATTTTTTGTCAAAAAGTATTTTTTTTTTGTTTGAAATATGAGGCTTTTTGCTTAAAATTAAACCTTTCCGTGTAAAATTTGACTTTGTAAGAAAAGGAGCTTTTTGTGTGAAAATATTTGATTTTGCATAAAAGAATTATGAATCGATTCCCACAGATCACTTTTTATTACACAAAAAGTACTTTAAATAAAATTTCCAAAAAAGTACTTTACTCTTATCACACTCTCTCTTTCCATAAACCAACAGCAAATCGCCACAAGTACGCGAGAGAAATAATAATACAACAACTAAAATGTTTGCCTCTTTTTGTATGAATTGACTAGATAGATTCAATAAACAGTTCCACCAACTTGACTAGCTGATTGTAATAGTTGATCAAAAAAGAAAAAACAT